>NC_079211.1:110390509-110675509 GCF_029633865.1 Lampris incognitus
TAATTATTGGACATGATGGTGACAGCAGCACTTTGGAAAGTAGGAGGAAGGCTTTAGGTAGGTTCCTACATGAGAGGGCAAAGGGCGCTTTAATCAGGACCCGACTTGCCACCATCAAAGACATAGATGCTCCAACTTCTTTTTTCTTTAAACTCGAGAAGAAAATTAGAAAGAATAATGTGATGATGCACCTCAAACTTCCCAGTGGGGCAACAACAACTGATCCATCAGAGATGAGGAAGTTGGCCATAGACTTCTACAGCAGCCTGTTCAGTGCGGAGACCTGTGACTCTGGCTGTGTGGGGAAGATACTGGAGGGACTGCCTCAGCTGGGTGAAACACAGGTGACTTCGCTGGAGTCCCCCGTCTCCTTTGATGAGATGTCTGCGGCGGTTCAGCAGCTCAGCTGTGGCAAAGCCTCTGGAGTTGATGGACTTCCTTCAGAGTTCTACAAGACGTTTTGGACCCAAATTGGACGAGACTTACACGATGTTTTTAGAGAATGTTTGAACTCTGGAACTCTACCTTTGAGTTGTAGACGGGCTGTCCTGACACTGCTACCAAAAAAGGGAGATCTTGGCCTACTAAAAAACTGGAGGCCAGTTTCATTGTTGTGTACTGACTATAAGATCATTGCAAAATGCTTTTCGAATAGACTCAAACAGTGTATGGACACGGTTGTACATTACAGCCAGACGTACTGTGTTCCTGACCGTACAATTAAGGATAATCTTTTTTTGATACGTGACATTATTGCCATATCTAAGCTCCAGGAGCTGGATGTTGGCCTGCTTTCCTTAGATCAAGAGAAGGCTTTTGACAGGATAGATCATTGCTATCTGTTCCAAACACTTAAAGGTTTTGGTTTTGGGGATAAATTTGTTAACTGGATCAAGTTGTTGTATTCTGGCGCCAGTGTTCTGTTGAAGGTAGGAGGTGGACTCAGCCGACCTGTCTCTGTTAGGAGGGGTATCAGACAGGGTTGTCCCTTATCTGGGATGCTGTACTCCCTGGCCATTGAACCACTTTTATTTCAGCTCAGGCAGGGGCTCCCAGGGCTAACCTTTTCAGGGAAGATCACCACTGCAGTTAGCTTATCAGCATACGCTGATGATGTCACGGTTTTCATAACAACCCAAAACGATGTACATTTTCTCAAACAGAAATTGGCCTTATACGAACAAGCTTCCTCTGCAAAGGTTAATTGGTCAAAATCCGAGGGCCTCTTGCTGGGGGAGTGGAACAATAGAGAAAAGCCGACATTACCAGCGGGGCTGCAGTGGAATACAGACGGGATAAAATGCCTAGGTGTCTTTCTAGGCAGTGACCGCTTCCTGAGCAAAAACTGGGAGGGTTTAACCGAGAAGGTCAGTGCCCGATTGTCTAGGTGGACTTGGATCCAGCCTCAGTTGTCCTATAGGGGGAGGGTCTTGATTGTTAACAACTTGATTGCCTCGATGTTCTGGCACCGGTTTACAGTTTTAGAACCTCCGGACACGCTCATACGGGAAGTACAGAAGACGCTAGTGGACTTCTTCTGGGGAGGCTTTCACTGGACCAAGTCTGCTGTGCTGTTCCTACCAATGCTGGAAGGAGGCCAGGGCCTGATTGACCTCCGCAGTCGCATCATGGCCTTTCGCCTTCAAACTGTGCAGCGCCTTTTATACCATGACCAGCGACTTTGGAGTGGAACGGCGTCTGTGTTGCTTCGGAGGGTCATGAACCTGAACTATGACAAACACCTGTTCTTTCTGGACCTGGCTGGCATGGATTTCACGACAACACCCTTCTATCAATCTGTTCTCCGCGCTTGGAGAACGGTCTTGCGCACCAACAGGGACTACTCCCAGCTCTATGGCAGTGTCGGGGAGGAGCCACTGTTCCATAACCCACTGATACACTGCAGGATGCTCAGCTCGGCAAGTGTGCAGAGATCCCTCATAAGAGCTGGACTTACGAAATTAGCGTGTCTCAGATCAGGAGGACAGTGGAAGACGGCGGGCATTTTGAGCCAAGAGACTGGCTTTAAATCTCTTCGTTTGATGGAGAGATTGTTGGGAGAAGTGATCAGTGCACTTCCTGGCTTCTTCAGGGAGGTACTAGGAGCAGAGTGTGGAGAGGATCAGCCAGCTATGCTGCCTGTCTTTCCATCTTTGTCAGTCCGTGCTGCAGTGGAAGAGCAGGAAGAAGTGAAGGGGGCCATTCTGTCCTTTAAAACGCCGGAACTACATGACCTCTCAAGCACGTCACAGAAGGCCTTGTACGCAGTCACTGTAAAGGTTCTCAACAGAACATCACTAGCCGGCGTGCAGGAGTCGAGGTGGTTGAGTTTGTTGGCACCAGGCTCATCCCCCAGGGGCAGCTGGAGGTCCTTGTACAAACCCCCCATTGAGAAACGCACTGCGGATCTACAGTGGAGGGTGGTACACGGGGCTGTGGCTACGAACAGACATGTGGCACACTTTGATCCTAGGGTAGGGAGTCAATGCTCTTTCTGCAATGATGAGGAAACCCTACAGCACTTATGGCTTAGATGTCCCAGGTTGGGCCCTCTTTTCTCTGTACTGCAGCGGTGGCTCAGAGGTTTAGGAGAGGTTCTTGCGGACAGCCTGTTTGTCTTTGGTCCGAGGTACATGGCAGCACAGTGCAGACGTATCACCTTGGTTAATTTTTTGATAGGACAGGCGAAAATGAGCATTTGGCTTAGCAGAAGGAACAAGATGAAAGGCACAGGGTCCACAGACGCCATGCTCATGTTCAGGGGTCTAGTGGCTGCTCGGCTGAAAATAGAGTTCATGTTCTTCAACCTTAGTTCAAACCTAGAAGGATTTATTTCTATGTGGGGACATGGGGATGTGCTGTGCACAGTGGAAGACCAAGTGCTTATTCTTAATCTTTGAAAAAAGGGGAAATAGGGGGAAGGTGTATCCTTTGTTTTTACTGTGTATGGCGATTGTTGTGTTTTTCCACTATGTATATGAGTTTTTGTGTTGATGTTATCTTGATGTGACTGAAGAATTGGAACATTAAAGGCTTGGTTAAAGGTCTCTCTCTCTCTCTCTCTCTCTCTCTCTCTCTCTCTCTCTCTCTCTCTCTCTCTCTCTCTCTTCTCGCCGCCCTCCACGCCTCCATGGTGCTGAAAGACACAGAAAATATGACAAATATATTCTTAACATTTTAAAAGTCTAGTCGTTGTCTTAATCATTTGGTGCCCCCCCCCCCAGCAAATTGGCTGGTGCCCGGGGGCACTCGCCCGATGCCTTAAATAGATAATACGGCCCAGCTTGGAAGACATCAAGCTGCAGTGAGATCATCCAGAGACGACGTGAGGGCATCTAAGAGGTTCTGGTGCTTCCTGTTTCACACGACTCAGCCGTACCAGCGTAGAGGACTCCAGCGCTAACTTCAGCTACAAAGACCAAGATCCAGCAAGGCTCCAAGTTAAAGACTGTCCTTGTAGTATCCTTGAACCAGGTTTTGAATTAAATATCCTCATTTATACTGGACTGAGTAAAGATTAATATATCATTATGTCTAGTGATTCTGGTGATGAAGGGAGTTCACGTAATGATAATGGCCACACCTCAGGTGGCATAATGGGTATAGGTGAAGGTGCTACAAAAGAAATGCAGACCACCATGCAAGAGCTTGCCAGACTGCGAGATGAGCTCACCAGGTTAAATGGTGAAGCAAGGGCTCAGAGAGCAAGTGATAACAGTGCACCCACATGTTCATACATCTACGTTCCAAGAGAACGCCAGATCCAAGCATTTAGTGGGGAGTGTGGTACAGACAGGAGATCTGTCGAAGAGTTTATTGAAGAGGTTGAAAGGGTTTTAAGATACAGAGAGCAAACAACAGAAGAACAATGTGACTATATACTATCTCTATTGCATGGCCCTGCATTGGAAGAGGTGCGACTATGCATGAGGGGTCAGTCAGTGGGGCCCAGTGATTTATACTCTTACCTGAGCAATGCATTTGGGGAAAAGCGCAGTTCCACACAGCTTTTGCAGACCTTTTACAACCGTAACCAAACTGATGGAGAAGACCTCCGTGACTACTCCCATGCACTATCCCAGATTTTGAGCTCTGTAGTGAAACAGTCCACAGATGTAATACCTAATGAGAAAACTGTGCTCAGAGACCGGTTTATTGAGGGTTTAAGAGAAGCAGCACTCAGGCGTGAACTCAGGAAAATGGTTAGGGACAAACCAGAGAGCAGTCTTCTAGATGTGAGGAACGAGGCCCTCCTGTGGGAGATGGAGGACAGCAGGTCTCATCGTCCCAGGGTCATAAAGAGCAACCAAGTTACATCAGAGGTTCCGGAAACCCAGTGCTCTATTATTAAAACAAACAATGACCAAGGTATTGCATTAAATGATGTTCGGAGAGCAGTAGCCCACCAAGAAAAACAGCTAGCAGAGTTAGGCAAAACACTCGCTGATCTAGCCTTTGCTGTAGGTGAACTGAGTAAGCGCAGCACTCAACAGACATTCCTAGAGCCCAAGCCACGACCTAGACCCCAGCCAAAGTTCACACCAGATGGTCAGCCTATCTGTTTCAAGTGTAGAGGCATAGGTCACATTGCAAGAAAATGCTCACAGGCCAGAGGGGGTCAAGGGGACGCAACACCTAGTTCTTATGTAGTGCAGGAAAACTCGCACCCTCAGTTGTCATGAGCCACACAACTCGAGGGGAGGAAGCTGGCTCACCAAAAGAGACTCCAGACAGAAGCAGGATCTTAGAGCGTGCAGTCGGAGAATGTAAAACTGTTGAGGTGAAACTACGAGGTGTTACAGTGTCCTGCTTACTTGACACTGGTAGCCAGGTCAGTACAATTTCTGAGAGTTTTTTCAGGGAACACCTGTCAGTGAAAGGTGAAGACATTCACCCGGCATTTGAGTGGTTAAAGATCACTGCAGCTAATGGATTAGACATACCCTATATGGGCTATGTGGAGCTTGATGTAGAAGCCATGGGTCTGACTATCCCAGAGCGAGGTTTTCTGATAGTTAAAGATTCTGAACACTCTTCCTCTGTTCCAGGTCTAATAGGGATGAACATTGTCAAAAAAATGCAGAGAGCTAGTACACACTGAGTTTGACACCACACTGCAGGAGAGGTTTGACTCAAACTGGAGAGAGGCTTTTAATCATCTTCATGCAGTACATGCAACAGACAGACTCTCTTTCGCTAGGGTAGCTGGTAAGGATGTAGTCCATATACCTGCTTCATCTGCTGCTACAGTTATGGCCAGGGGACTCAGGACCGTGAGTGAGGATGGTTCTTTTTTGTTGCTGGAGTCTGTGGGTGTCCCCGTTCCTGGAGGTTTGGTTGTTGTGCCTACTTTGGTTTCATCGGGCAATCACATTTTTCCAGTCCGAGTCATGAACATGTCTGATGAAGATATCTGGCTAGGGCCACGGACTAGGCTAGGGGTTTTGACTCAGGTAGACTGTGTGAAAAGTGATGAGCTTTGTGAGGTACAGTTCCAGAGAATCTCAGCAGACACTGAACAAGTGAGTATCAGTGAACACCCCGAAACACCGACAGATGTGCAGGAAATTCTCGGCAAGCTCAATTTTTGTGGTAGCCCAGAACAGCAAGCACAGCTGACTTTGTTACTGGAGAAGTACTCTTTTGTGTTTGCAACAGAAGATGAAGATCTAGGCCACACTGACAAAGTACAACATGAGATCCATCTGACAGATGACATACCTGTAACACAGCCATACAGACGAATCCCACCCACACAGTACAGTGAAGTCAGGGAACATATTGGCAAGCTGCTTAAAAAAGGGGTCATTCAAGAAAGCTCTAGTGCTTATGCTTCGCCCATAGTACTAGTGAGAAAGGCAGATGGTAGTCTGAGGCTATGTGTTGATTACAGGAAACTCAACTCAAAGACAAGACGTGATGCGTTCCCGCTCCCGAGAATTGATGAGAGTTTTGATGCGCTGAGAGGGGCAAAGTTCTTTTCGACCATAGATCTGGCGAGCGGATACCACCAGGTAGCTATGCATGAGAGAGATCGGACTAAGACTGCATTTACTAACACTGTTTGGTCTGTATGAGTACGTGAGAATGCCTTTTGGTGTTTGTAACGGTCCAGCTACATTTCAGAGACTTATGCAAGTTACTATGAATGATCTCATTTTTCAGATACTCCTGGTCTACCTAGATGACATCTTGGTTTTTTCAGAGACATTTGAGCAGCATTTGGAGAGACTTGAGACTGTGTTTAAGAGACGGGCCTTAAGGTGAAGTTGCAGAAGTGTGCTTTTCTACAACAGTCAGTAAAGTTTTTGGGTCATCAGGTGTCAGCAGAAGGTATAGGAACTGACTCCTCCAAGGTCTCTGCTGTTAAGAACTGGAAGGTCCCAACCACTGCCAAAGAGCTGCAGTCGTTCTTGGGTTTCTGTAGTTACTACAGGAGATTCATTCGAGGCTTCTCACAGATTGCCGGGCCACTGCATGACCTAGTCAACAAATGTTCAGGTGTGAAAAAAACAGGGAAAGTAGGTCACCAGTTTTGTAATATGTGGACACCAGAGTGTGACTCTTCCTTTGAGCAGTTAAAGGAAAAACTTACCTCTGCTCCCATTTTGGGTTTTGCCGATTTCACACAACCATTTGTAGTTGAGACAGATGCTAGTCAGCATGGATTAGGCGCTGTATTGTGTCAGCAGCAAGGTGACACCAGACGTGTCCTAGCATATGCTAGCCGCAGACTACGCCAGGCTGAGAAGAATGACCGAAATTATAGTAGCATGAAGTTGGAGTTGCTTGCCTTAAAATGGGCAGTTGCTGAAAAATTCAGGGGTTACTTGCTTGGTTCAAAGTTTGTTGTCCTGACTGATAACAATCCCCTCTGCCACCTCAAGACAGCCAAGTTAGGTGCTATAGAGCAGAGGTGGGTAGCGCAACTGTCTTTTTTTGATTTCGAGGTTAAGTACCGTCCTGGTTGCAGTAATGCCGCCGCAGATGCTCTCTCTAGGCAGGAGTTTGCAGGGGAGCCTGAAACAGACCCTGACTCGGACTTTGACGACTGTATCACTGTGTGTAACCTGATTGAGCGAGGAACAGTTCTGGATCCTGGTCTTGTCTCTAGAGGTCTGGAGTGTTACAAAGTGAGACAGATCCGTGCTGGGGAGTCGAGGTCTGGTGAGACAGGTACTAAACAGGGCAACACCCCCACACTGCCAGGTTATACCAGAGAGGAGCTGGTAGGTTTTCAGGCCGGTGACCCCACCCTAAAAGAGTTTAGGGCATTTTGGGATCGGGGAAGGAGGCCATGTCCCAGAGAGAGAGCAGCCCTGTCTAGTCAAGTGAAAAGATTGTTGAAACAATGGAGATGCATACAACGACGAGAAGGGTTGTTGTACAGGGTTATCACAGACCCACGTCATGGAGAAGTGTGGCAGTTACTCGTGCCTAGTTGTTTGAGGGACCAAGTTCTCTGGTGGGAGTGCCCGCCCCCCCCTCCTCTGTTCGGGGGGGGGGGCGGGCGGGCTGGAAGGAATAGCGAGATCCTTCCACGCGCTACGCCCCCCCCCCCGGTGAAACTCCTCACTGTCAGGTGAAAAGAAGCGGCTGGTAACTCCACATTGTACGGGAGGAGGCATGTGGTAGTCTGCTGCCCTCCCCGGATCGGCAGAGGGGGTGGAGCAGCGACCGGGACGGCTCGGAAGAGTGGGGTAATTGGCCAGGTACAATTGGGGAGAAAAAAAGGGGTGGGGGAAATGTAGTTTCTGGAAGTTTGAAAACTGAATCTATGGAGGCTTAAAAAAAAGCCAGACAAAACAACGATGGGGGTAAGAATAGCCGTTCTCCGGCTCCCCTTGCAGCCTTCGTTCTGCGGCCGGAGGCTGGGTCGTGGTTGGACTGAAGGTTCCGCCTGTTCTCATTACCGCGGAGGAAACTTTCACTCAGGCAGACCAAACACGTTTCAAGACAAACTTGGTTTTCTTGTTGGTGGGGTTGGCGAGGTGGTGGGGCAAAATGAAAGTCCAAAACAGATGTATCTGAAAAAATATTTTTAAATCCCATCCACCGACTACCGACACTGTACACAACAACTCGGGAGTCCCAACTTCTTTCTTTGCTTCTTTTTTTTTTTGTCTTCCATCTGCTATTTTCCCGCTGGCCAGAGGAATTCTTGGTCAGTGTTGAGTCTGAATAATTTTACCATAGCACACAACGTCTGTTTAACTCGTCCCTTTTCATCTTTTCATAGATGACCACAGATGACTGTGCACAGACAGGGTCCAGCCTATTCACAGCGACCCTCTGAATTCCACAGGAAGGAGTAAGGTGTGACTGCCACCTCATTAAGGCTGCTGCTGCTGCCTTACACAAAGGAAATAACCGGTGTCTCTTGGATAAGGCGTTGGTGTTTCAATTTTTTTCGTTATTCGATGTATACATAAACATGTCAGGGTTAATTACCCAATTATCTGCCATTTCTAATGAGCAATATCACATTAAAGATGCAATATTTGCGCTTGGCCCGCAGCCCAACTTGGCCCAGCAGAGGTCATACGGGGATACTGTGCTGAGTTCTGTGGAGTTCCTAAGCTGCTCACAAGACCCTTTTTTCTTCTTTTTTGCCCTTTTTGCCCTTTTTTTGGTCTATTCTTTTCCGCGTGTCAAGGTTTGCCTATTCGCTGTGGTGGCCAGGTTGGCAATAGAGAGGACAGCGTTTTCCCCGAGGAAGCATCTGGGCAACACCAGGTCCATCTATGTCTCATTTAGCAAATATGGGGGGTGGACCCCTTCTTGTCTCTGCTAGTTAGGCTTACATGCTTATGCAGGTGTGTGGTGGCTGCATGCTGTTGCCCTGAGCAAAAGCGATACTGCCTTTTTTGTGTGGGAAAAGATGTCACAATTCTATACATTAGCACGGGAGGGGGTGCTGCACAGTATGCCTAACCTTTCCTAACGTACAAATACAATGAATAAATAAAACAAAATAAAATAGAATAAAACATACCTTTATTTTAAACAGTAGGCGGGGCTATGTTTAATGTACATTTCTAATAAAGTAAGTAAACGCTACATCTCCTACATACACACGCACCTTACAAACAAAACAATGACGTCATACTGTAGCGACCGGGGAGGCGGTCGCTCTGACTGTTGAATGTTCTGCGCTGCGGGAGCGCAATGGCTGATGGGACTTAATGTTAGATTTAAAATTGTGTTTTAAAGATGTGGTGTTCATGTTTGTGGTTATTCTTGTGTTGTTGTTTTTGGGGGTTCGACCCAGACTAAGTAGGAGACCGTCTACTGCATAGACATATAAAGAGTAGTCGCCGCATCGACCGCTACTGCCTATTGGCGCTGATGAGCCGTGGGGCCGCCATCTTGGACCGGTCACCCGCTCCGCTCAGTGTAATGTGTTTGGCAGGCGCAATGAACTGTCAGCGCAGTTAATCAAGCATAACTCGCTGAATACCAAACTGATTTCCACGCCTTTTTAGTTGCTGAAAACGTCATACATGTAGCTATGATACAGGACACATGGTTTGACGTATTTTAATATTCATAGTTGGCTTAACAGTAATAGAATATTCTGATATATGATATATGTGATCTATGATAGGTAGCTACCGTATTGTTGTGAATATAAAACGGGGTTTTTACCCTGGAAATACGTATGAAAAAGTGGGGGTCGTCTTACATTCGAGGTCTAGACTTTTGAATGTCAATATACTGTAACGTGCATGGATAAGAATACACGCTGGCCGCTGGCTGGCGGGTTTGACCCTTTAGTCGAGCGGTTAGCGATGTCTCCTGCGGTGCGGGCGATACGGGTTCGCTTCCCGGCCGCGGCAGTTGCTGTGGTTGCGTTGTCCCCCGAATTCGCTACATTGGTGTCAGAAGTGGGATGGAGCGACCGTAAGGCCATCGGAAGCGTATGCGCCCTGACGCGTGAAGGAGCTGATATGCTTAAGCGCGGGACGCGCTTCCCGAAGGAGGGGATTAGTGTAACGTGCATGGATAAGAAGACACGTTGGCCGCTTGCTGGCAAGCGGGTCTGGCCCTTTAGTCGAGCGGTTAGCGATGTCTCCTGCGGTGCGGGCGATACGGGTTCGCTTCCCGGCCGCGGCAGTTCCTGCGGTTGCGTTGTCCCCCGAATTCGCTACAATACATTCTCACTCAGTCAGATTTGTTTCAAGACCGTTCTAAAATTAGACCACTTCGATGGTTAATGCAGTTATTGACATGTTGAAATGGTTATTTTTTCACTATGAGATGGATAGTCTCAATAGACTACAGTTTATTTTCATTTGTATGCTATTTAAATACCATAAGTCATTCATTTACAAATGTATTAACACTTTTTTACTTAAATGTGACAATTTCATCTAAAATATTGTGAAAACATAATTTTATTTAAAAGCTGTTAAACAGACTACCTTGTTTTATTCAATGTGTTTTTATTATCATTATTTTCAAATATAATGTTTTTCTTTATAAAACCAATATTTGCTCTTCAAAAAGTATTTTTCCAGTCTTGAAAAAGGGGGGGGGTCGTCTTATAATCAGGGTCATCTTATATTCGGAACAATACGGTATTTAGCAAAACACTCACTATAAATATACACACACACACACACACACACACACACACACACACACACACGCTAAAATATGATAGAGAGGCAGAAGCAGATAGTGGCAGTAAAATCAGCTATTTTAATAAGAAATATATGATTAGGCTATATAAATATATAAACAATATATGAACACATTATACACTACCGTTCAAAAGTTTGGGATCACCCAAACAATTTTGTGTTTTCCATGAAAAGTCACACTTATTCACCACCATATGTTGTGAAATGAATAGAAAATAGAGTCAAGACATTGACAAGGTTAGAAATAATGATTTGTATTTGAAATAAGATTTTTTTTACATCAAACTTTGCTTTCGTCAAAGAATCCTCCATTTGCAGCAATTACAGCATTGCAGACCTTTGGCATTCTAGCTGTTAATTTGTTGAGGTAATCTGGAGAAATTGCACCCCACGCTTCCAGAAGCAGCTCCCACAAGTTGGATTGGTTGGATGGGCACTTCTTTGAGCAGATTGAGTTTCTGGAGCATCACATTTGTGGGGTCAATTAAACGCTCAAAATGGCCAGAAAAAGAGAACTTTCATCTGAAACTCGACAGTCTATTCTTGTTCTTAGAAATGAAGGCTATTCCATGCGAGAAATTGCTAAGAAATTGAAGATTTCCTACACCGGTGTGTACTACTCCCTTCAGAGGACAGCACAAACAGGCTCTAACCAGAGTAGAAAAAGAAGTGGGAGGCCGTGTTGCACAACTGAGCAAGAAGATAAGCACATTAGAGTCTCTAGTTTGAGAAACAGACGCCTCACAGGTCCCCAACTGGCATCTTCATTAAATAGTACCTGTTAGAGCCTGTTTGTGCTGTCCTCTGAAGGGAGTAGTACACACCGGTGTAGGAAATCTTCAATTTCTTAGCAATTTCTCGCATGGAATAGCCTTCATTTCTAAGAACAAGAATAGACTGTCGAGTTTCAGATGAAAGTTCTCTTTTTCTGGCCATTTTGAGCGTTTAATTGACCCCACAAATGTGATGCTCCAGAAACTCAATCTGCTCAAAGAAGTGCCCATCCAACCAATCCAACTTGTGGGAGCTGCTTCTGGAAGCGTGGGGTGCAATTTCTCCAGATTACCTCAACAAATTAACAGCTAGAATGCCAAAGGTCTGCAATGCTGTAATTGCTGCAAATGGAGGATTCTTTGACGAAAGCAAAGTTTGATGTAAAAAAAAATCTTATTTCAAATACAAATCATTATTTCTAACCTTGTCAATGTCTTGACTCTATTTTCTATTCATTTCACAACATATGGTGGTGAATAAGTGTGACTTTTCATGGAAAACACAAAATTGTTTGGGTGATCCCAAACTTTTGAACGGTAGTGTATATCTACAGTATATATAACAACAATATATGTTATATATCAGAGAAAATGAAAATATATATAAATCCCCGCCCCAAACCATATTGTAGTGGGAAATGCCTGGGGATGTACTTGGAATGTTGCACTGGGCTCGTGCAGCTAGAGGACCAATCACAGGTTAGCTCGCGCTGTCACAGACGCAACTATATTAGACACCGCGGGAGAGACAAAGCGCCAGAACTGTTTAGTAACCATATCGTAGACTGTCACCTTAGCGTGGGATAGAGCAGGGAAACCTAGCGTATCCTGGGCTAGACAGTAGATACGGTGGCTAGCAGTGGTAGTGTTAGCAGCAGACTGCCTCGGTACCTGTAGCTAGCTGACTACCCCCGAGAGCTTCCCCAGAGAGACTGAGAGAGACATTCACCCGGTCACACCGGAGCCAGAGTACAGAGAGAGAGAGAGAGACACGCACCCCGGAGAGCAGCCATCCATCTCCCGCCCCGCCTAGAGCTCAGCCGCCCTGTTCCATCACCAGCCCTGGTCCCAAGGTGAGCTTGCTAACCCATTAGCACACGGCTAACTAGCTAACTAGCAGGCTGGCCCTAGCATTGGCGCAGCTATCTAGCTAACGGTGGTGAAGCCCGGTTTGTCGCACCTAAAAGTCCCCGCCTCCATCCATAGTTATCCGGGCTATAGAAAAACCGCGACAAGTGGTGTCAGAAGTGGGATAAAAGGTTGGGATTCGCCATAATCTCAACACCGGAGGATCCTGCCCCGGTCACATGGCGGCATAATTCAGCCTGCACACTGTGAGCTAACCCAGCTAGCAAGAAGCCATTTTGTACTTCTTCGTGAAGTAGAACCCCAACGAAAAAAGTGAATAAGAAACTTCTTTATGAAGTGGAACCCAAACGAAAAAGTGAATAAAAAGACTCATTAGTTTCTCAACGCCATTCACACTGTGAGGATATTGTTTTTCACCGAGTTTCACCCTGAAAGTGCACAAAAGGGCGTCCAGTGGCGCTAGCTAATTAGCATTGACATTCTGCAGCATTTCAAAGCAGCATTTAGCAGCTTTTTGGCGGCATCGCTATAGCTAGCTAACAACTGAGTGAGTCAGCCATTTTGTGAAGCACTGTAATTTCTTCAGTAGTCACGTAAATCAGTGGAAAAATAAAAATGTCACAGGACAAAGAAAATGTAAAAGAACAGTCTGAGTTGAGTCTGGATGGTGCTGGTGTGGGGACAGAAGACCCCGGAGAGCACGCCTGGATGAAGCTCCTCCTGGCGCAGATGGAAACCATGAACCAGACCCAGGTTCAGATGCAACGCCAGATGGAAAACATGGAACGCCAGACCCAGGTTAAGATGCAACGCCAGATAGAGATGCAGATGGAGGCCCTCTAAGCGCGTATCGATGGACTAGCGGAAGCGGTGGCTAAGCGATCTCGTCCCCCCACACCTCCCATTCAGCGCACCGATTGGGCCCGTCATCGTTCAGATATCCAAGGTGAGCCTCCCGGTTTGTCGCCCATCGCTCAAGTAGTGAAGCAAGGGGTTTCTCCTAGTAGCCCTCAAAGCGATAGTGGTGTAGGGTCGGCAGGGGCTGTGCTCGGAGAACGAACTAGCAGAACGGTGCAAGACATGAGCCTACTCTCGCAGTTCACCCCAGCCCGGGAGAACCCAGGGGCCAGACAGCGAGACGGCGCTGATCACCTGTTGCCAGCAGCTATGGCCGCAGTGGCTAACTTGAGCGACCGGCGCAACGAGGAGACGCCAGCCAGGCCGAGCAGCAAAGCGGCCCCAGCAGCCCTGCGCTATACAGGAAATGGACCCAGTGAGCCCGCACCACTTACCAGCACTCCGATCGGTCATGGTGGAAAAAATGGAGCGACTGCAGTACCACCCCCCGACGGGATGCAGGGTGGCCAAATGTCCCTGGACAGCAACGGCGGCCGAAACCTGCTGGATGACAGCGTTGGAGGGCAGGCAGGTTCCTCTAGAGGTCAACAGAGCCAGACAGGAGACCTTCAAAGTCGGAGCGGCAACCGAAGCTCACAAGGTCCCGACTGAGGACACGAAAATGACATCAAGCTCCTCGCCACTTTTGATGGTAAGGGCGACTGGGATAGTTTCGTTGGACCATTCGAACGGATGGCGAGAAAGAGGGGCTGGACCGACGAGACCTGTTTGGACGCCTTGTATCTCCGACTGAGGGACAACGCCATGTCTTTTGTCATCGCGCAGCCGGCTCCGATAAAAGATGACTACCACGCGCTCATCACCCAGTTACGCCGCCGCTACGGTAAAGAGCTGCCTGAGGGAACTGCGCGCCGTAAACTAAGCGAGGTTAAGCAGGCCAGAGAGATGACCCTCTATGAGTTTGGCGAGGAAGTGAGGAGACTTGTCACACTGGCATACCCGCAGGTTGGTGTTACACTGCAGGAGGCCTACGCTGCAGAAGCCTTTCTGCGCGGGCTGAAGAACCAAAACATCGCGTATGAAGTCCTGGGGGCAGAACCCAAAACACTAGCTGAAGCAATCAGGAAGGTTGAGGCACGCGAGTATGACTTTAAAGCGACGCTGGGGCGAGAGGTTGAAGGAAAAGGGAGAATCCGGCGAGTAGCATGGGAAGACGAGCGGCGTCGCGATAGCTCTCCAAGTCCTCCGCCGGTAGGAGACAGCATGAGCACCCCCGAGCTCAAGACCCTGGCCAGTGGCATCGACAACATTAACAAGGTGCTCTTAAACATCGAGCGGTACATGGCCAAAGAACAAGTAGGAGTGGAACGGGGAAGGACGCTTGAGCAAGCTACCTACGCGCACACGGGGCAACGCGCGCAGCGGTCCCCGAGCCCAAGTTCCCGCAGCAAAGGGACCTGTTACCAGTGTGGAGAGGAGGGCCATTTCGAGCGAGAGTGTAACTCACGGTCACCAAGCCCGAGGGCTCCGAGGAAGGTCAGCGAGCAGCCATCAGTCAATCTCGGCCGAGCCTCGGGGAATGGACCCAGTCTCGTCATTCCCATCACCGTGAACAGCCTGCAGCTGAAGTGCATCGTTGACACAGGGGCCGAAGCCACGGTGATGTCCCGAGACACATTCCAACGATTAAATCTGGCCGACCAGCCGAGCGTCGGAATCGCCATTCTGCGTAACGCTGAAGAGGGTAAAGACATGGCTGAAACCCCGAAGTATAGGGTGACCATCCGCTTGGGCCCCAAGACCATCGAATGGGATGTGTTCGTCGCGCCCATCCGCGACCCCTTCCTCCTGGGCCTAGATCTCATGTTGGCCGCTCATGTCACTGTATCCGGGGGAGGCCAGGTCTACGTCGAAGGGGAGCCAGTGGCCACAGTTATCGTGGGTACGTCCGTGGGGGAGTACGCCGTCTCTCGCGTACTGCTGCAGGACTCTTTGACACTATCAGCGGAGAGCGAGCAGGACGTCTGGGGTGTGGTGGAAAGCCCCAAGGCAGGTATCTCCGCCGTCCTGGAGCCTGCTGGCCTCACCGAGGGAGTTTCATCTGGCAGTGTGTTGGTCAACGTTGCCCCACACGTCCCTGTGCGACTGTGTAACCTGATGCCGAAAGAAGTTAGGCTGAAGAAAGGAGCCTGCCTCGGCGTG
Source organism: Lampris incognitus (assembly GCF_029633865.1). Taxonomy (NCBI): domain Eukaryota; kingdom Metazoa; phylum Chordata; class Actinopteri; order Lampriformes; family Lampridae; genus Lampris; species Lampris incognitus. Next base: position 110,406,078 of record NC_079211.1, read on the forward strand.
CTAGTGGAGGCGGAAGAGGAGCTTCAGGCCCCACAAGAGGACGACATGAGCCGAAAAAATGAACCAGCCACAGTCCGACGGATGGAGTCGTCACCAACTATGGGTCTGCCCGACCATCTGTCGTCCCTGTATGAGTCCGCCAGTGAAGGGTTGGATGAGGATCAGCGGAGGGCCCTGCAACAACTCCTGATGGAACACCAGGGCGTGTTCGCGGCCAGTGACGCGGACCTTGGGCGCTTCGATGCGGTCCAGCACCGAATCAACACTAGCGAAGGCCAACCTGTCCGACAACCGGCTCGGCGCACGCCCCTGGGCTTTCAACAAGAAGAGGAGCGGCATCTGAAGAGCATGCTAGAGGCCGGAGTGATTACACCATCCACTTCGGAATGGGCCTCTCCAGTGGTGTTAGTTAGAAAGAAGGACGGAGGTGTGCGGTGGTGCATAGATTATAGAAGACTCAACGACCTGACTCTCAAAGATGCATATCCACTGCCGCGGATCGAAGAGTGTCTGGACACCCTCGAGGGGGCCACTGTATTCTCGACTTTAGATATGCAAAGTGGATATTGGCAGATTGGAGTGCACCCGGATGATCGTGGAAAGACAGCCTTTATAACACGCTATGGGCTGTTCGAGTACACCCGAATGCCCTTCGGGCTGTGCAATGCGCCCGGCACATGGAGGTGGTGTTGAGAGGGTTACAGTGGAGACACCTGCTTGTATACCTCGACGACATCATTGTGCTGGGGCGTGGAGTCGAAGAGGGTCTGCAGAGCCTGGGGAAGGTCTTGGAGCGCATCCGGGCGTACGGTCTCAAACTCAAGCCATCTAAATGCCACCTGCTGCGGAGGGAGGTCCTGTTCTTGGGGCATGTCGTGAGCGGAGACGGAGTCAGCCCGAACCCGGAGCTTGTGAAGTCTGTGAACGACTGGAGGACCCCAAGAAACCTCACTGAGCTCCAGGCTTTTCTCGGCTTGTGTAACTACTACAGACGGTTTGTGCGAGGATTTGCCCATCTGTGCAGCCCCCTCTACGAACTTCAGAAAAAGGGGGAGGAGTTTAAGTGGGGCGACACACAACAAGTAGCCTTCGAGGAGTTAAAGGCAAGACTCACCACGGCACCTCTTCTGGCATACCCCACTCGAGATGGACTGTTTCTGCTCGACACTGACGCGTCCAACACATGCGTCGGAGCTGTCCTGTCACAGATGCAAGCAGGAGAAGAAAAGGTCATAGCCTACGCCAGTGCACATCTGCAAAGCACACAGCAGCGATACTGCGTCACACGCCGAGAGCTTCTGGCTGTAGTCCGCTTCACACGGCAGTTTCGCCACTACCTGTTGGGCCGGTCGTTCATCATCCGGACGGACCATAACAGTTTGATTTGGCTGTTTCGGTTCAAGAGCCCAGAAGGCCAGCTGGCGAGGTGGATCGAGGAGCTGAGCCAGTACGACTTCAAAATCGAACACCGGCCAGGAGTCAAGCACAGCAACGCGGACGCGCTGTCCAGGTCACCCAAACCCCCCTGTGACTGCTATCATGCTGGGGAGAGTCTGGACTCGCTGCCTTGTGGAGGTTGCTCCTACTGTCACCGTGAACACCACCATTGGGCAAGGTTCAGCGACGATGTGGATGATGTGGTCCCGCTAGCGATCCGTCGAACTGAATCGGAAGAGAACACCTCCGGAGCGGCAGAAGAGGGCGTTCCACCATCGGCTCCAGGAGGAGAGGCAGGAGGCCTAACGATGTCACAACCTGTCAATGAACATCAGAATGGTGCTGAAGAGAGTGAACCACCTGCTATCAACTGGTTAGCCCAGTATTCGACCAACGAGCTAGCGGAGCGCCAGAGGGGAGACACCGTGCTAGAGAAGTTGCACCAGTGGAAGGATGAGGGGAAGCTACCGTCACAGGAGGAGATGGCGCTGGAAGGACCTGCTGCACGGAAGTACTGGTTGGTCTGGACGCAAGTAGAAAGGCGAAATGGAGTCCTGTACTACCGCTGGGACGAAGGAGCTGACACGCCATCCATCCTCCGTCTCATTGTTCCAACAGCGCTCCAAGAAGAGGTCCTACGTTTGTGTCACTGCGCCCTGCTGTCCGGTCACTTGGGCCGTGAGAAGACCTACCATCGAGTTCGCAGAGAGTTCTACTGGGTTGGTCTGACTGACAGTGTGAACCAGTTCGTCCGACGCTGTCCTGAATGTCAGGCGTGTAAATCCTCTGGAAGAACAGGCAGAGCTGCCTTGCAGATGTACCAGGCCGGCGCTCCTATGGACAGGGTTCACATCGACGTGGTTGGACCGCTCCCAGTATCCAAGATGGGGAACCGATACATCCTTGTGATGGTGGACCAGTTCACGCGCTGGGTGGAGGTGGCCCCGATCCCCGAGCAAACTGCAGAGATCACCGCTCAGAAGCTGCTACAGGAGTTCCTCTCCAGGTTTGGAGTACCCCTGGAGATCCACACAGACCAGGGACGCAACTTCGAGAGTGCCCTGTTTCGTGAGCTCTGTGAACTTCTCCAGGTGGCCAAGACCAGAACGACCCCCTACCATCCTGCGTCGAATGGTCAAGTCGAGAGGTTCAACCGAACTCTCCTGCAAATGATCCGCTGTTACGTGGGGAAACACCAGAGCGAGTGGGACCAACACCTCCACCTCCTCGCCGGGGCTTACCGCAGCTCACCCCATGCCTGTACGGGTTACACACCAAACCGGATGATGCTTGGGCGAGAAGTCAACCAGCCGCAAGGACTCACCCTGAGGGTGCAGGAAGCCAACGTTCATCGCACTTCCCCAGCCGAGTACGTTGCTGACCTGGAGGCGAACATGCGGGACACCCACGAAGTGGCGCGCCAGCATCTCCGTGCTGCCCAGCTCAGGAACAAGAAGGACCACGACCTACGTGCTCGACAACGCACATTTCACCCTGGAGATCTAGTGTATGTCCGGGACGACACCAGGAAGAAGGGTCAATCTCCAAAGTTGAAGCCACGGTAGAGAGGTCCCGGCCTCATCACAGAGAAGATGGGAGACGTCTTGTACAGAGTCCAGGAAGGTCGTAAGGAGAGAGTCCTCCACCACGATCGACTGCTACCCTACCTCTCAGACGACGTGCCGGTCTGGATTCAGCGGAGGCGCCATGCTCTGTTGTCTGCTCCAGCACCAGCCATAGGGCCGCAGGAAACACCTGAAGGAGGTCCTCCCACTGCTGACATGGAGGAGCCGGGGGCGCAGAGAACAGAGGAGTACGAAGGAGTGACAGAGCAGGAGGAGATCGATGAAGACCTTGATCTCCGGCTGGAGGACCTGTTCCACGCAAACGACGATGGAGGACCCAGCACACCAGGCTCCCCGGCTCGGTTCCAGCCGCTCCAACACACTGCTGCCAGCTACTCTTCAGGCGAGTCGACAATCACCCAACGTCGTGGGACAGCAGCCTGTGCTCCGGGCGGGCAGTCCAACGCCCCTGACCCAGAAGGAGACGAAGCCGACGCCGCTGAGTCCCATCTCCCGTACACCACCAGACGGGGCCGGCCAGTCCGGAGGCCCGCCTGGCTCCTAGACTAACTTTGACGGACGTGACTAGTTGACTTGGGGGTTACTAGGCTAGTCACAAGAGTCCAGTATGGATAGCGACCACCCACATTTGTTTGACGCCCTTTGTTCCGGGCCTAGTTCATTTCGCGGGTGTTCTGTCCCGTTTATTGTGTTAGATTAATCAGACTGATCTTTGTAGTCTGTTGTTCATTTATGTTGAAGGGACTCAACAGTGCTGGAGGGGGGCAGTGTAGTGGGAAATGCCTGGGGATGTACTTGGAATGTTGCACTGGGCTCGTGCAGCTAGAGGACCAATCACAGGTTAGCTCGCGCTGTCACAGACGCAACTATATTAGACACCGCGGGAGAGACAAAGCGCCAGAACTGTTTAGTAACCATATCGTAGACTGTCACCTTAGCGTGGGATAGAGCAGGGAAACCTAGCGTATCCTGGGCTAGACAGTAGATACGGTGGCTAGCAGTGGTAGTGTTAGCAGCAGACTGCCTCGGTACCTGTAGCTAGCTGACTACCCCCGAGAGCTTCCCCAGAGAGACTGAGAGAGACATTCACCCGGTCACACCGGAGCCAGAGTACAGAGAGAGAGAGAGAGACACGCACCCCGGAGAGCAGCCATCCATCTCCCGCCCCGCCTAGAGCTCAGCCGCCCTGTTTCATCACCAGCCCTGGTCCCAAGGTGAGCTTGCTAACCCATTAGCACACGGCTAACTAGCTAACTAGCAGGCTGGCCCTAGCATTGGCGCAGCTATCTAGCTAACGGTGGTGAAGCCCGGTTTGTCGCACCTAAAAGTCCCCGCCTCCATCCATAGTTATCCGGGCTATAGAAAAACTGCGACAATATTTACACATGTACAAAGTTGCTTACATAGGTGACCAGTACATTACACACAATGTACAAACGTAAACACTGACAACAACACAAAATATTTACATGTGAGGGTACGAAGTATACAGTGTGTGTGTGTATAATAAAGTGGTATAATACTGTAATAATATTGTAACCGGTTATTTTTCTTGCCCGGTGCGGGATTCGATACGAGGTGTACTGCACCACAAGGCGACATCATTAACCGCTCGGCTTAAGGGTCAGACCCGTTAGCTAGCGACTAACGTGTCTTATTAGTAGTTTACAGTCGTCACCCTTCCCGGAAGCGCGCCCTTGCGCTTTGTTATTCCCGCGCTCCGAAGAGACTTCTGAGGATCTGCGCACTTCCGGATCCCACCGCTGCCACCAATGTAACCGAGGGTTTGTAGATGTCGCCTATACTGTATGAAACTATAAAATAACAAATACGGAGGTTTCACTTTCACACGAGGACCACTTTATTTGGATTCTTCCCCCAACAGAACTCCACAGCAACAACACTGCGTACAGCACTTCCGCTCTCTCTTCAGCCTTCAAAATAAGAGCTCAAGGCATATACCGTGGGAACAGCTTATAACAGGAACTTAAAATCCCTAACAGGCAAGTCCAGAAAAATAGGTTACAATATCGTAATTATATCCAATAGTATAATGTAATAATAAAAAATAAATACAGATATACATATATATATTAAAGAGAGATAAATATATAAACAATGTAGCATAACAATGTAGGGGAAAAAATAAAAGTTGCTATGTTAGAAGACTAGACTAATACTTTATGTCTATCTCTGCGCAGATGAAGTGGATTATTAAACCGTTATAAAGAATCGTACTGACTACCGAACTTCTGCTGGAGGGAAAAATGCAGCCTCCGTTTATTCGGTAGTTTGGGGAGAATGAAGAAAAATGAACGGCGTCTCAGTGACGTAATCAATCCGCGCATGCAAGCGCAACACCGCCCACTTGTGGACAAACAAAGTCGTAAACAAAATAATAGTACACAGTAACACAGTCATACAAATACGCTGGTGTCATATCTCAACACTCCCACTTATGAATCACGAGCTTACTGTATACCTTTTCTTATTCATAGAACAAAAATAAAGATAAAAATAAAACTTGGTATAACCCATACCACTCACATTTCACACACCAAACATTGCCTTAGCAAATGTCTTCAGTTTTACCTTGGATGCGGGCTTCGTCATTACATCCGCAACCATTTCGTCTGTAGGGCAATACACCAATGAAATCCTTTCCTTTGACTCCTTGGAGTACACACAATGGTCTGATTGGTTTTGTGTAAAACCATCACCTGTCAAACACTCGTGTAACAGTAAGTTCCAATTGCGGCCAGACTGCTTGAGGCCATAGATTGACTTCTCTAGTTTACACACTAGTTTTTCTCCCTTCTCAATATAACCCTCAGGTTGTTCTATGTATATGTCATAGTCTATGGGGGCATGAAGATAGGCCGTCTTTACATCCATCTGGTGTAAAATCAAGTCATACTGAGCCGCCTTCTGTAGAAGCACTCGAACACTTGTTAGGTTGGCTGTTGGCGAAAATGTCTCCCCATAATCCACCCCAGCTCTCTGGCTATATCCCTTTGCTACAAATCTAGCCTTGTACTTGTCGTGTCCGTCTATATCTGTCTTTATCGAATACACCCACCTTCCTCCCACTGTTTTCTTGCCCTCTGGCAATTTCATAAGGGTGAATGTTTTGTTGTCTCTTAGAGACTCCATTTCCTCGTCCATTGCCCTGGACCACTTTTCTGATTCTGGCGATTCCATGGCCTCTTTAAAGGTCAGAGGGACACCGCACACTGCCCTGTATGCATAATCCATAGTAGTGAGTGAGCTGTCATCACTGTCGCCCTGACTATAGTCAATCAGGTATCTCGGAGGGTTGCGTTCCCTTTGGGGGTACCTCCCACTGGCTGAGGCTTGTGACGTCACCCTTGGGTGCACCTCGTCATCATCCTCAGGTGTTGACTGTGTACCGTCAGTCTGTACATTTTTCTGTACTCTAGGCTGAGTTGCAGCTGTCTCAACAGACTTTCTCTCTCTTACCCAGTCTTCTGGGTGCAGACCTGGTGTCTGAGTCTCATTTTCACTAGTTGCCTTGTGTACAAATTTAACTAGTCTGTGTTTCTGTACTTTCTCTTGGTCAGGGTAGTAGACTAGGTAGGCCGGGCTGTTCTTGTCATGTCCTACAATACGCCCCCTCTCACATCTAGAATCTAACTTTCCCTTGTCCTGCTGGTAAGCATAGCATTCTGTCCCGAACTTTTGCATTCTAGCCATGTTGCACTTTTTTCCTGTCATTGCCGTGTATGGCGTAGTGCCTGTGTGCTTGTTGAAGCATTTGTTTCTGGTGTGGGCTGCCTCCTGTACAACATAATGCCAGAGGCTCTTTGGTAGACCACTATCTATTAGCATACACCTTGCCATCTCGAATAGTGTGCGTCCTTCTCTCTCTGCAACGCCATTTTGATGGGGAGAGTATGGGCAGGATGTCTCATGTCTTATTTTGTTCCGTCTCAACAGGGTTTGAAACTCCTTGCCTGTAAACTCAGTTCCATTATCTGACCTTATGCATTTCACTGTCCCATAGGGAGCTACATCTGCCAGAAATTTCTCGGTCGCTTGCACTGTGTCACTCTTTGTTTTTAAGAAATAAACACACACAGCCCCTGTGCACACATCTGTAAATGATTGCATGTACCTGAAACCATTAATGGACTCGTTTGCCACAGGACCGGCTAAATCAGTGTTTACCAACTCCAGTGGTGTCTTGGCTTTGTCTGCAGATTTCCTGTTCCTGTTTTGGGTAAACTTCCCTTCTATGCATACTGCACACTCTTTGTCAGGTTTACACACTTTACCCTTTATATGCATACCATCAGTGAGATCCTGTAGCTTTATGATATCGTCATAGTTGCAGTGGCCCATTATCTCATGCCAAGTTTCTATATCATGGCTCACATGGCACTTTTCAACAACACATTCAGTTTGCAAATAGTACATTTCCCCCTGTACAAAAATGTCAAACCTGGTACCATCCGGTGACATCAGGGCATCTCTGCCCTCTTCGAAGAACACACTGGCTCCGTGTGCTGTCGCAGACTTCACAGAGAAGAGCTCTTGGGGGTACGATGGAATATATATGTTACATACATATGTCAATGTTACATACAGAGTGACAATCCGGGGTCTGCCCTTACCAATGTAATGTTCCCGCAACACCCGTAGACTCTCTCTACCGTTGTTCTTCGTTTCTCTAAAGATCAGTCCCAAGCTTGTGTTGTCCAATAAAGGCGCCAATGCGCAGTAGGCGTCCGCGTTCCGCTCCTCGTCTAGGGCCTGCTCTTCCGCTGTCGAAGGTCCCGCGGGCTCGGTAAGAATGGTGGTTTTCAACCCCACACCATGCATGCAACAGAGCATTCGCTCTTCCCACAGTTCATACTCATCGGCCTGTCCGTTGAATGTGGGCCACCTGCTCTTCTTTCGCTCCATCTCCCTAGGTAGCGTTAGCTTAGCTTAGCGTTCCGTTAGCTTCCCGATAGCCTCTCTCGATGCTAACTAGCTTCACACTTGCTAACTTGCTACTCCGTGCTAACCTGTGCGCATCCCGCCATCCGAGGTTATCACACTTCGTGTACTTCTTTTATCAAACTACTAAATAATCCAGCGTTATCTGGGCCCATAACCTGTTAGAAGACTAGACTAATACTTTATGTCTATCTCTGCGCAGATGAAGTGGATTATTAAACCGTTATAAAGAATCGTACTGACTACCGGACTTCTGCTGGAGGGAAAAATGCAGCCTCCGTTTATTCGGTAGTTTGGGGAGAATGAAGAAAAATGAACGGCGTCTCAGTGACGTAATCAATCCGCGCATGCAAGCGCAACACCGCCCACTTGTGGACAAACAAAGTCGTAAACAAAATAATAGTACACAGTAACACATAGTCATACAAATACGCTGGTGTCATATCTCAACATGCTAATTAAAGTTTGACATGAAACCCCTAAAACCCTTGAAAGAGAACTGTTTTGCAGAGTTTCTTTCTCGTGCTCCCTTTCTGCGGGTCAAGAGAGGTGAGTTTTGCAATGTGGTGCAACCTTATCTTGAGAAACACAGACACAACCAAAGACAACAAGTTGTAGTGGTGGTTGTCGATGCCAAACTGTCTCAATGTGTTCCCCAAGCAGAAAAACATCCTCCGTGCCAATCTCCTCTCGGACGATGTGGGTGACTGTAGACAGCTTTGGAGTTTGCTTTGTTGCAGCTTGGCGAATCACCCTCTCTGCAGCTCTCAGCACCTTATAATAATAATAATAATAATACATTATATTTATATAGCGCTTTACACAGTGCTCAAAGACACTTTACAGAACAGAGAAAATAAGAACAAAGCAACTTTAATATACAAAGATTAAAATATTTTTTAAAACAAGATAATGAAATCAAACCTTCACTGTGCCTTGTGATGGAATCACTAGGCCGCCCGCCGTTGTGTTTCAGGGCTAGAAGGTGGCAGGTAGCTCTCGTCAAATGATGATGGGACAGCATCGCTGACAAGGCTCGCACGGCACACATCACAGGACAGCTTTCGCGCTATAACTTTTTTAAATAACTGCGTATCGCGCCAATTTTTTTGGGGAGAAGGGACAGGTCTTATAAACACACACACTGACTTAATTGCATCACGTCCTGTTTTGTTTCCTTCGAAAAAAAGCTCTGTGCTAATTTCGCGGCGTGTTACTTTCGGCCCGGTTCTCCCCTATCTTACTGTTGTTAGGATGTTTTACATGTGAATAATACAGTCTGTGCCACCTGTGTAAAATTCGCTGGTCAATATAATACCAGTAACGTTAATATTGTTTTATTTGTACAATAGCATTCTTTTGTCAGTTGTAAAGTCAGTGTTATGGAAAATGACTTATAATGTCTCAGTTTATAGCCGGGTGAACAGCGGCACTGAGCATAGCCTAGCTAGCTGGCTACGATTTCGCAGTTGGACATAAATACAGTACAGTAATATTATATTCACAAAATACAACCAATAGTGATGTTCAATCTTACTTGTGAAAAGTAACCCCCCGAGCCCTGTTTTCGACGGTCCGTCGATTGGAGCAGGAATATGCTGAACAGTGTTCTGGCATCTTTCTCAGTCGTGTATTCTGCGGCTAGGCAACTCGTAGGATGACCGGTCCAAGATGGCGGCCGTATTTCTCGCGCTCCAACAGCCAATGCGGCGTCTACTCTTTATATGTCTATGGTCTACTGACTAACTGACCGTTGTTGTCAAGTCTGGTCCGTTCTTGCCGGTGTGAATAAAAGAGCACTTCCGGGGTCGTGCGATGTATGGGGGCACGGGAGCTGCGATTAAGAAGAGATTTCTGCCTCTCGACTATTCTTCCACGCCGGCTCGCCACGATACTGTAGCGAATTCGAAGGTAAGCCCGGGAACCGCCGCAGCCAGGACGCGAACCCGGATCTCCCGTACCACGGGCGACAATGTTAACCAGTCAACTAAAGGGTCTGACCCCTTAGCCAGGGGCTAGCGAGTCTACACATCCGTGGTCATTACACTACCCCTGCCTTCTCAAGTAGCAACTTCCTCACGCCTCTGGGCGCACGCACTCCCGACGGCCTCACGGTCTCACCAACCCACTTCTAACACCAACGTAGCGAATTCGGGGGGCAGCCAGACATACGCCGCAGCCGGGATGCGAACCCGGGTCTCCTGCACCACGGGCGGCTACGTTAATCAATCGACTAAAGCAGTGTTTCTCAACCGGGGGTCCGCGGACCCCTAGTGGTTCGTGGTGTAATTGCAAGGGGTCCGTGAAAATAAAATATCTTTAAAAAAAGATCCTATGACATTTATAGAAATAGGATTATTTTACTCAAATGTGACTGAGACCTTTACCTAAACTATAAAGGGTAACAGGACTTTTTTCTCTAATTACATCTGTTTCACAAGTGTAATTTATTGTATTTTAATAAGAGATCTCGCTCCCGTTTGCATTGTTAAAAGTTACTGCATAAAAATTCTGTTGTTACATATATCTGAAAGTTACTGCATAAAAATTCTGTTGTTACATATATCTGAAAGTTACTGAATACATATTCTGTTTTGTTACATATATCTGAAAGTTACTGCATAAGAATTCTGTTTTGTTAACTATATCTGAGTTATAACTGAAAGCTCTTATTTTTGCCCCAAAGAGTGAATAAATGCTATAATGCAATTTAAAATGCAGTTTCTACTGTTTCTATCAAATTGCAACCCCCCTCCCCCAAGATCAGGTGGAGGGGTCCTCAGGGTAGATCAAAAATACGTAGGGGGTCCAGGACCCCAAAAAGGTTGAGAACCACTGGACTAAAGGGACCGACCCTTGAGTTAACGTAGTCGCCCGTGGAGACCCGGACCCCCCCCTCCCCGACTCGCTACGATACTTTTTGTTTTAGTTGGCAGCCCCCCTACTTAAAACATCTTCCCACGCGGCTGATTCCATACAGTACTTCCTGTTTGTTTTGTTAAGAAGTACTTTTAATGGGGAAAATGCAGCAGTTTGCTCACGGCAAACATGCTTATCATTCACCATGCCTGTGTCCTACTGACAGTCAAGACCTGGCACCAAAAAGTTGTGTGTGTGTGTGTGTGTGTGTGTGTGTGTGTGTGTGTGTGTGTGTGTGTGTGTGTGTGTGTGTGTGTGTGTGTGTGTGTGTGTGTGTGTGTGTGTGTGTGTGGGTGTGTGTGTGTGTGTGCGTGTGTGTGTGTATATAACCCCTTAACCCTGGCACAGGGTGTAGAGGCAACATCCTCTCAGGGCAGCAAAGGGTGCGTCCAGCTGGCTGACATTTCTGACAGCCTCTGATAGAGCCCACGGCACTGAATTATTCATACAGGTATAATGGGTAAAGGGATGCCTTTTCACGGTGAGAAACCACCCCTGTAATGAAATGTAGCTGTTGATCCCTGCAAGCAAATACGTAGGAATGATCTGGAGGTTGTGCTGGCTTTTAGGCCAAATGGCAACTTCTACCACATCTGCTTATATGTTGAAAGCTCCTACGTCTTTGGTATTTTCTGTTAGTTTGGAGGCAGCTCTTGGCTTCAGCATCCCCGTAGCTGTTTTCTTACGTACTGTTGATGGAATTTGATGTAATCCTTTGATGTACTTTACTGAAACGCTTCCCACCAACCTAAGTATATGTTTTGTGTCAACAAAACCATTTAACATACCGGATTACTTGGGGGCGTCCGGGGGGCGTGACCGTCTATTCCGTTGCCTACTAACGCGGGAATCGCCGGTTTGAATCCCCCGTGTTACCTCCGGCTTGGTCGGGCGTCCCTACAGACACAGTTGGCCGTGTCTGCGGGTGGGAAGCCAGACGTGGGTATGTGTCCTGGTCGCTGCCCTAGCGCCTCCCCTGGTTGGTCTTGGCGTCTGTTCGGAGGAGGCGGTTGGAGACTGCGGGGAATAGCGTGATCCTCCCACGCGCTACATCCCCCTGGTGAAACTCCTCACTGTCAGGTGAAAAGAAGCGGCTGGCGACTCCACATGTATCGGAGGAGGCATGTGGGAGTCTGCAGCCCTCCCCGGATCGGCGGGGGGGGGGCAGCGACCGGGACGGCTCGGAAGAGTGGGGTAATTGGTCGGATACAATTGGGGAGAAAAAAAAGGGGGGAAGGGTAATAAATAAAAAACATACAGGATTACTGGTATGGAATATTAAGTTATCACGTCATTTCCTTCTCCATCTGTCGTCTCCTGTCCCTTAATCAGCAGGTGATTTCGACGAGAATCCAGGTCTCTTTCCTGCGCCCCCAATTCATTGCAGTAGAAACCGCCAAAAAAAAAAAACAAAGGTAACTGGCGCGCCCGGGCCACGTGTTTGAGCTGTCAATGCCCGCGGTAATCAGCCGATTATGACTGCAGCCGGGCTTCCTTCCCCCAAATGTCAACAATTCAGAGTGTGCCTGGCATATCATTTACATGTTACAATATATAATTACAGGTTTTTATGAAACCTGATCCAAGTGGGAGCACGGCTTTGGCACCACGATTCATGATGCTGACGCCGGTGCTATCTAAACCCCCGCATCACACACTTGCGCATGGGAATCTGTGATGAATCGCTGGCGGTGATCACCCCATATGAGAGTAGAGGTGATGGATAGAGTCGGAGTAAAAAGCACAACAGACATAGTGTCTCTAATCACCGTTGTGTCGATGCCTCACCTTACCCACAAAATCTATTTCTTTTGTTGCCTGGCAACAAGCTGCCACCCAAGGGCTTCTGTGAGCCTATCTGTTAAAAACCGCTGCCCCCATCAAGAGTCAAGTGGCAGCCACAACTCTTGAAATTTCCCCCTGCAATCGATATTTAACCAACCATTAAGTCCTCCTTGTCAGACACGATCATCCCTCATGCGTATTTTGTCCTTTTCATTTTGTATGTGGCCGCCTGATTCACTTGCACAAGGTGAGAAGAAGAACTTGTTACTGTTATTAACCTGTAAGACCAGGAGGCAGATATCCGAAGGGGCATGATAGTTCATTTTTTAAAAAGACGCTTAGAGTTGAAGTTGTTCAATGCTCATTTGTTCTACTGTCACACAGTGCACCGTAGCTTGTCACTGATCTGGTAGAGCTCTTAAAGACCTCTTTCTTTCTGCCTTTATTCTTCTCTTTTACAACATTCTCGTTGAGTATATCTTGTTCTCATGTTTGGCACATCAGGTGACGTCATTGGAACTGTATGCATAGTGGAAAGGGGAAAGTCACCAATTGTTATCCCACCCACAACATGTAAACCAACGGTGATAACTTGAGCCAATTTAACTGTAAAACCCACTGTAGCACAAAATGCTAACACACGGCTGCCAAAGGTCCTAGAAAACCATACGCATATCTGTGCCTTTAATGAGGACTGCTGCATTTTGAACATCACATCTAAAGACGGATATTTTACACTGGATATTTACCGACACTGGAAGTGGAAATTGACGTTTGCGCCGGCCTCATCCAGTACTGTCTATGCAGTGCCTTTGTCCACGTCTACGTCTACGTTTGTCTTTGTTTGATGGTTGGTAGAGCTGGCGCTGGATCGGTTGGGAGAGCCTGGTCTGCTGCGTCCTGTGGGCCCAGGGACCACGGCCCTGCCTGGAGCTGTGCCTGAAGAGGAAACACCGAGGGCGGTCTGACAGGACACGAAAGCGGGGCAGGCTAAGCTAACTGCTAGCCCATGCAGACTAACAGTTCCAATAACACCGAGGGCGGTCTGGCAGCGGCCTCACCTAGCCTTGACTGTGTTGTTAGTGTTGTCATGTGGAGTGCGAGGAGGTATGTCAAAGGTGTCTGGCTGGGAGAACTGGCGTTGGATCGGCTGAGGGAGCATGGTCTGCTGCGTCCTGTGGGCCCAAGGACCACGGCCCTGACCGGAGATGCGTCCAAAGAGGAAACGCCGAGGGCGGTCTGACAGGACGCGGAAGCGGGGCAGGCTAAGCTAACTACTAGCCCATGCAGACCGGCAGTTCCGACGGTCATCCTGGCTGGCGTTCGTTCTCCTGCACAGTGATTTTATTTTATTTTTTAGATATATGTGTTAGTTTGGATATATGTGTTCTTGTAGTTCTTGGATATGTGTTTTTGTCTTTGTGTTGCACTGCTGTGCACTGGGGGAAACGATGTCTCGTTTCATTTCATGAGTGCCAGTGCATGAAATTAAACTGTAGAGGATCTCAATCAGGAGTCGTGACAACTTTCTCTTTCGGCTACACAACGTGCACCATTTATTCCTTCACCATAACAACAACGACAAAAACCCGCGCAGCGGAAGTGTATCGCTGTAAACACGTACCGAGAAAACAGCAGCTGTAAACAAACGTTCCTAATAGCTCAATACGGGGACTTATGTATCCCTATAACCACTACACACGTCCCCCCAGAATTCACCTTAATACGAAAAGTCAGTGTGGCGAGGGGGCGGATCTCTCTGCCCCGACGGCTCCGCTGAACAGGAGCTGGGGGCTGGTTAACCACAGGCAAAGCAGCACAGTCCTCACAGCTGGACCGGGGAAAGGGAGGGGCTGGGGAAGCAGGGGGCGGCTCGCCGGAGGAGGGGGGCAGGGCCAGACCAACAGGGCAGTCTAAGTCCAGGTGAGCAGGCTTGAGGCTTTCCACAGAAACCCGCTCCAGCCTGCTGCCAACCTCCACCACAAAGGGCTTATCTCCAGTGTCCCATACCCGAAATGGGCCGTCGTAGGGTGGCTGCAGGGGACCGCGGTGCGCGTCGTAGCGGATGAAAACATACTCCGCCGACCGCAGCTCCGTGGGGACATAGGACTGAGAGCCACCATGCTGAGAAGTGGGGACCGGTGCAAAAGCCCTGGCTTCCTCCTGCAGCGCAGTCCGTTGGCAGCTGGCGGACCCAGGGAGCTGTGGCGGTGGGAAGGAAATCCCCCGGGAGCCGAAGTGGCTGTCCGTAGACCAGTTCGGCGGATGAAGACTGGAGGTCCTCCTTGGGGGCCGTGCTGAACCCAAGCATGACCCAAGGCAGTTTCTCGACCCAGCGGTCGTCCTTGAGGGTAGCCCGCAATGCGGCCTTCATCGAGCGATGGAACCTCTCGACCAATCCATTAGCTTGGGGGTGATACGCTGTGGTACGATGCGATGGAGCCTAACCCCTAAACCTGCAGCGATCTCCTCCCAGAGCGCTGACGTGAATTGCGGCCCTCTGTCCGAGGAGAGGTCAGATTGGGTGCCAAAGCAGGCGACCCAGGTTCCGATGAACGCTCGGGCAACCTCAGGCGCCGTCGTGGACGAAAGCGGGACGGCCTCTGGCCATCGCGTGGTCCTGTCGACCATGGTGAGCAGGTATGTGAAACCACGGGAGGGGGGTAGGGGGCCTACCAGGTCAACATTCACGTGGTCGAACCTCATCTCAGGTACTGTGAAAGGTATCAGGGGCGCTTTGACGTGCCGGAGAACTTTGGAGCGTTGGCACTCTACACAGGTGTCAGCCCAGTCCCTCACATCCTTTTTGAGTCCATGAAAGACAAACTTTGCCGCCACCAACCTCTGTGAAGGCTTTCTGCAAGGGTGAGACAGCCCATGGACTGCGTCGAAGACCCGCCGCCTCCAAGCAGTCGGAACGACGGGGTAGGGCTGACCCGTAGAGACATCGCACAGGAGCGTGGCGCCGGCGTCGTCGAAAGCCACATCCTCCAACTGCAGCCCGGCGGTCCTGCATGCCTGCACTCCTGGGTCGGTGGCCTGGTCAGCCGCCATCTGGCTGTAGTCGAATCCCAAATGGGCGGCACCAGCGATGGCCCGGGAGAGACAGTCGGCGACCGGGTTGGACTTCCCAGCGACATGCCTCACGTCGGTGGTAAACTCTGAGATGTAGGCCAACTGTCGCTCCTGGCGGGCTGACCACGGCTCTGCCACCTTGGCCATCGCGAACACCAGCGGTTTGTGATCGACGAAAGCCGTGAACTGACGGCCTTCCAGTAGGAAACGAAAGTGCCTAACAGCGAGGAAAAGGCCAAGCAGCTCACGCTCAAAGGTGCTGTATTTGTGCTCTGTCAGGTTCAACTGCTGGCTGAAGAAGGCGCCGCTCACCCACTGCTCGTAAATCGCGCCGACAGCGTAGTCCGAAGCATCTGTCATGATGGCGATGGGCGCTCCTGACACAGGGTGTGCCAGCATCGCCGCGTCAGCCAGGGCGGCCTTCACATCCTTAAAAGCCTTGTCCCTCTCTGCAGACCAGTCCACGGCGTGTTTGGGGGCTGTGCCCTTCAGATCCTCATATAGGGGGCGGAGGAGATCGGCAGCCCGGGGGATGAACCGGTGGTAGAAGGACACCATGCCAATGAATTCCCGGAGGGACTGGGCCGTGTTTGGGCGTGGAAAGTCTGCGACGGCCTCCACCTTAGATGGAAGGGGGGCCGCCCCGTCCCTGGTGACCTGGTGGCCCAGGAAGTCGATGGTGCTCAGACCAAACTGGCATTTGGCCGGGTTAACTATCAACCCGTGCAGGCTGAGCCTCTCGAAAAGGGCTCTGAGGTGGGACAAGTGCTCGGACACGGAGGCGCTAACGACCAGAATGTCATCCAGGTACACAAAGAGGAAAGGCATGTCCCGCAACACTGAGTCCATGAGGCGTTGGAAGGACTGCGCGGCGTTCTTGAGCCCAACCGGCATGCGCAGGAACTGGTGGTATCCACGGACAAGGTCCACCTTGGAAAAGATCACTTTCCCAGCCAGGTGGGCGGAGAAAACTTGGATGTGAGGGACCGGGTAGCGGTCCGGTGTTATGCGTCATTGAGCCGACAGTAGTCACCACATGGACGCCACCCAATACCAGGCTTAGGCACTATGTGGAGGGGTGAAGCCCATGGGCTGCTGGAGCAGCGGATGATGCCGAGGCGCTCCATGTTCTCAAACTCCACCTTGGCGACAGAGAGCTTGGTCGGGTCGAGACGCCGAGCTCGGGCGTGCACCGGTGGGCCAGTGGTGATGATGTGGTGCTCAACCCCATGTTTGGTCGTAGATGACG
Source organism: Lampris incognitus (assembly GCF_029633865.1). Classification (NCBI taxonomy): domain Eukaryota; kingdom Metazoa; phylum Chordata; class Actinopteri; order Lampriformes; family Lampridae; genus Lampris; species Lampris incognitus. The sequence goes on from NC_079211.1 coordinate 110,423,091, forward strand.
AGAATGTGGGCTGAGTGAGGTCAGGGAACTCAAAGAGAAGATGGAGAAACACGTCCTCATTGGAGAGCATGCTGGACAGCCTGATGGAGCCTGTATCGCTCAGTGTACACGCGTGTGAAGCGAAGGTGACGGCATCAATCAGGCGTCGATTCCTGACGTCCACCAGCAGCCCATGAGCACAAAGGAAATCTGCACCGAGGAGGGGAAATGCCACGTCGGCGGTGACAAAATCCCAGCTGAACCGCTGTCCGTGAAAACACATGTCAATGTGCCTCGTGCCGTACGTACGGATAGAGCTGCCGTTAGCAGCTTCCATGGGAGGGCCGTGAGCGCCTGACAGGGCATCCACACTCGGTGCAGGTACGACACTCCTCTGCGCCCCAGTGTCGCATAGGAAACGCCGCCCCGAGATGGAGTCTTGCAGGAAAAGTAGCCTGTTGTCCTCCAACGCCCATGGCCAGTAGTGAGCACCGGCCTTGGCGTTTCCCGACGCTGAAATTGCACGGGGAGTTGCATTTTTTCGCCTTGGCTTGGTAAAAGCACAGGCCGGGCTCCTGTCGCCGACCGGGGGTTGCCGCGGCGACCACCATTGAGTCGCCAGGTGGTGGCGTGTGGGGGTGGGCAGGGGTGAGCGCGGACGCGCAGTGCTGCTGTTGGCTGGCCAGGAAGAACTTGTCAGCTTCTTCAGCTAGCTTGCGGCAATCGGTAATGCTGGTGTTAGCCAAAGCGGCCCGCACCTGAGCAGGCAGTTTTCGCAGAAACAGTTGGACAAAAAGGAAATTAGGTGTGTGCGCCGGTCCCAGCAGATTCAGCATTTTGTCCATGAGCTCGGATGGCTTGCTGTCACCCAAGCCATGCAGAGAAAAGAGACGGTGGGCCCTCTCGACATCGGAAAGTTCAAAAATCTTCAAGAGGTGACCTTTGAGCCCCTTGTATTGTCTGCCAGATTTGTAAGGAGACTCACCACTCTAGTTGCAGTCGAACACCCGAGCGCCGATACCACGTAGTAGTATTTGGTAGCATCATCCGTTATTTTGCGGATAGCAAACTGCGCTTCCGCCTGGGCGAACCATGTCATTGCCGATGACTCCCATAACTCTGGCAATTTGAGAGAAACCGCGTTCATTTCGTCAACCATGTTCGTTTGAAAGATTGTCTCTGATAAGAGACAAACATCGGGGTCACCAGTGTAGAGGAGCTCAATCAGGAGTCGTGACAACTTTCTCTTTCGGCTACACAACGTGCACCATTTATTCCTTCACCATAACAACAACGACAAAAACCTGCGCAGCAGAAGTGTATCGCTGTAAACACGAACCGAGAAAACAGCAGCTGTAAACAAACGTTCCTACTAGCTCAATAAGGGGAATTATGTAGCCCTATAACCACTACAAAACGACAAATAAAGTGTTTCTGATTCTGATTCTGATTTCCGACACAGAATATCAAAGCTAATAGAACAGACCTGTCTCTGAGATAAGTCACCGTTCTCACTATGTCACCTCATGACAACCAAGTTCACCTGCTGGGAGGCCGGTACCCATGCTAGTTCGAAGTGCTTGGCTCCACTTTTGTGTGACAAAACTGCTCGCTGGGTAACAAGTAAGGATTAGACGGAACACAGCCAGGCTTTTATTTATTTCTTTAATGTCTGCATTCACCTTTACAGAATGGATAGACTCTACACAGAAAGGTCACAGTAATCTGGACAGGGTGTGATGGATCTGTCCCCGGAACTCGTAGGAGAAATGTGATCCAGCAATTTGATTTATTGTTTTGTTGCATTCTTTATATCAGCTAAATTTCTTAGATGTCAGATTGAAATGTAAGAAAAAAGCTTGACGGTGGAAACGCAAATGATTATTGTTGATTCTTCATAACACTACAGCGGTTGATGACCATGGTTTAGCTTTCTGTTGTATCTTCAGTGTCTACTGAACCCTAGATCTCATTTCATTATAAAGCCCTCAGATCTGTGGCACATTTCCTTCAGTTCACGCTGATTCTGCAAACGAAGACTCATACGACGTATAAAATTACCTCCGGGCCACTCTTAACAAGCTACTCAGAAAATTGAACTTTGACCCTTGCATTTCTGCCTCTCACAGCAACAGCAGAGACATCACAGTGCATTACTCTAGCTGTTCCCTATGGCAAGCTGTGCTGTTTTACTATCACATGTTCATGTTTCACGGGTTAGAGCATGCATTACAGAATTACAGCTAGTTATATTCCCTGATCTATAATAAACATAAACCCCATGATAATACATTCCTCATAATAAAGGTTACTGGAGATTCGTGGTTAAGATTTAATTGTAAATACTTAAAATGGCAAATATTTTCAGAAATTTCCTTTTTGATGCCACGAACTACACTCAAAATGTTGACAGTAAAAGTATAATAGCTAATATCAGTACTTGGCATTATAAATCAAGTCAAGTCAATTTTATTTGTATAGTAGCCCAATATCACAAAATACAAAATTTGCCTCAAGAGGCTTGAATTTCCAATATCAACAACTGAATTTCTGATTTCCACAAGTGGTGTTGTAACGAGCTGAAATTCAACTGTCATTGAAAATGAATGAGAGAAAAGCTGTAACTCTCACTGGTCAAAATTTAATTTTTAATATCAAAATAGTTAGTAAGTTATTGATTTATTTTTCCAAGTGCCATGCACCAAAAGGTGCCCAGCCCGCGTGGACTTAGAAGACACTACAAACCATAAAAAACAAGAGCAATAACATAATGAGAGCAACAAAACAAATATAATATACTTGCATACATGTCAATCAATGTCAAACCAAATTACATCATATCAATATATTATTATCATATATATCATCATATAAAAAACACTATACATAATATATGTTATATTAATATATATATATAAAAAGATGGATGTAGGGGAAAAAACTTTAATACATTTCAGTACAAGCTTGTTTCGCGCGAAACAAGCTTGTACTGGAAAAGTTTTTTTTCTCTACGTCTATCTTAATATTCTGCTGCTCATTTGCTGAGCACTTTTATCAGCACCATTGATGGTTTCTGGGGAAAAGACGTTATATACCGCAATATATGAAAGTTTTTTTCCTAAATCCATCTTTATATATTATTTGTGGGTGCCTTTCAGAGCACTCAAGGACACCTTACAGAACACAGCAAAAAAAAACAAAAAAAAAAAACAAGCAGCACTGTATCAGACAGCATAAGATCAAAACAAAGCAGGGTAGACAATGAAAAGTTAACACAACAGATAAGTATAAAATCATCATCAAAACTCAATGAAGCGTGGATCAGACTGAATATGCCAGTTTGAAAAGGTACGTTTTGATATGGGATTTGAAGGTTGAAAGAGAGTCAATGTTGTAAATGTCTTGTGAGAGAGAGTTCCATAGGTGGGGGGTAGAATGACTGAAGGCTCTAAGCGGGCCGATGGTGTAGTGAGTTGGAGAGCAGAAGAGGATCTGAGAGTGCAGGAGGGCGTGTGGATATGAAGGAGTTTGGAAAGATAGGAAGGAGCTAGGTTATTAAGGGCCTTAAAGGTGAGGAGCAGGTTCTTGAAGTCAATACGGTATTTATCAGGGAGCCAATGGAGTTGCTGAAGAACAGGAGTGATATGATCTATGGAAGTTGTTCTGGTAATGATACAGGCAGCTGAATTCTGGACCAATTGACGTTTGTGAAGACTATTGAGAGGAAGACTAAAGAGGATGGAATTACAGTAGTCAATATGGGATGTAACCAGGGTGTGAGTGAGTATGGCTGTGCTTTTAGGTGTAAGTGATGGGCGAAGACGATTAATTTTGCATAGGTGGAAGTAAGCAGACCAAGTACATTGTTGATGTGTGCTTCAAAAGATAATGTGCTGTCCAGGATGATACCCAGACTCTTAATCTGAGGCGTTGGAGGAACTATAGAATTGTCAATAGTCAGAGAAAAACTGTCCGGTTTGGCCAAAGTAGATTTAGTGCCTACAAGGAGGACCTCAGTTTTATCACTGTTAAGTTTTAGGATGTGGTATGAAAACCAGGATTTAATTTCTAGTAAGCAGTCAGAAAGGGGAGTGGGCGGAAAAGTGGAGGTAGGCTTGGTGGATAGATAAAGCTGGGTGTCGTCTGTGTGCCAGTGAAATTGAATGCCAAATTCTCTGAAAATGTGGCAAAGAGGTAGTAGGTAAATAATAAATAGGATGGGTCCAAATACAGAGCCCTGGGGAACACTGGTAGGAACAGGAAAGGACTGTGATCTGTGATATAGTATATATACCATATGGCGATTTTGTCATTTTAAAACCGAGATCCCTACATAGCTTAGCCTTCTTAAGGACAGCTCCCAGTGCCCTACCTGCAGAGTCAGATTAGACTTTTATTCCTTCTTCAAAGGTAAAATGGTCATCTAGAGTAAGTCCTACACACTTAAAAAAGATGTGTTGTTTCCTGACACAATTAATGTGTAGATAGTGTAAACTACTAATAAGACACGTTAGTCCATAGCTAACAGGTCTGACCCTTTAGCCGAGCGGTTAGTGACGTCGCCTTGTGGTGTGGTACACCTCGTATCGAATCCCGCACCGGGCAAGAAAATAACCAGTGACAATAGCAAACCCATTTTGTGTTAATTTTGGCAAATAATTGTTGCATGCCCTATTTCAACACATGTGGGTGTGTTGAAACCACTGCGCCACCGTGTCATGTGGTTATCGCTGCTGCCTCACAGCAAGAAGGTCCTGAGTTCGATACCCGGGGTTGTCCAACCTTGGGGGATGGGGGTCGTCCTCTGTGTGGAGTTTGCATGTTCTCCCCGTGTCTGCGGTGGGTTTTCTGCGGGTGCTCCGGTTTCCCCCACCATCAAAGAAAGACATGCATGTTAGGGTTAATACTCCTGTCTGTGCCCCCTGACCGAGGCATGGTAAGACGAACTGGAGTTGGCCCCCGGCGCTGCACGGCGGCTGCTCACTGTTCCTAGCTACACAGCTAGGATGGGTTAAACGCAGAGAAATAATGTCCCTACGGGGATTAATAAAGTAGCTCAAAATCTCAATAAATCTCATGTGTCACATTATTGGCCAATCACGTTGCGTGTCCACCGTTGGTGGGTTTGTCCCTGCGCATCATGCAGAAACTCTTGTTTGATTAACGAGGTACCGACGTCGTGAGTGACTGAGGACAGGAGCAGCAGAGCTAACGGACAGCTAAATTTATGTTATTGTGTATTTAACGTGATTCACTCACAGCCGTGTGATGCCTGGCTGGAACTAGGGCAAATGCGGAAACAACAAAAATTTAGACGTCTATGTGTAGCCCTGTGCTAAAATTCATTTATTTTTCTTTATTATAAAAATGTTAAGAAATGCATACTAATGTAAAAATGTACCATGCCAAAATGTATTTATTTTCTAAAGCCTGTATATGGGTTGACATTTGAAATGTTGAATCTTCTGATTTCTGTACGCTTATTGGGTGATAAGTTTACGTTGACCAATGAGATGAGAGGACCCAGAACCTGTTGCAACGGCAGGGGTGGAGCGAGCGGATATGGGAGAGAGCGGACGGCTAGCTAGTCCAATGACGTTGTGCAGGAGGATATATTTAACTGTAATATAACTCTAGTTAGGCCATCGACTAAGAGTTTAATCTCTTTAGTTATCAGTCAGGTGACTATCCGAGATATTACAGTGTATAACCCAGAACTAAGAGGGGAGGAAAAAGTAGTTTATCTGTCTACCGGTGAAGGCGGATGCGGCAGCCATTTTAGATAGCTAATCTACGTGATGGAGATGCGTCTTAAATTACTCTGATTGGCCTGTCTCCTTGTTGAATAAATGCTCTGTAAACAGCCAGCGAGCTTAGGTTAGCTGTTTAACGTTAAGTGCAGGGCAGAGAGAAGAATGAAAGCAACAAATGAAAGCACCCGCGCATGTGTGCGCGCACGCACATGTGTGCAAAATCTCACTCTGGCTGGGTTACCGCGATATTACAGTGTATAACCCAGAATTAAGAGGGGAGGAAAAAGTAGTTTATCTGTCTACCGGTGAAGGCGGATGCGGCAGCCATTTTAGATAGCTAATCTACGTGAGTTGCTTAGTCAAAGCTGCACGCTAAACGGGTCTCCACCTTGTACGTGCTTAGACTTGGCGAAATATATTAGTTGGGACACCGGAGAATTCGGTGTTTCGGCTGGCAAAGGCGAAAAGAAGAAGAAACTCGACGGACAGACCAGACGTTTACGAGTGTGTAAGGGGAGCTTTTTTTCACTGCCGTAGCACCGAACGAGGTGACGGAACTCTGCTACCATCTCGCCGCTACGAGGTAACTGGGTCCCATCCATTCTTTTTGTTTGCTTGTTTGAGTGACGCGGCCGTTGGGTTTGTGGCCACAAATCCTTAAGCTCAAAAGTTTTTTATTGAATCCCGGATCGTCATGGCAACCTGGTTAACACACTTCACCCGTAGGTGTCACCAGAGATTCAGTATCAGCACATGCACGCAACATCTCCTTTCAGTAAATCAAGTTGCATTTTTTATAGCGCTTTTCTAGCTGCAACAGCCACTCATAGCGCTTTCTTTCCAATTCTTTGCTAAATCCCCGGACATTTGCTTGCCCTCGGGCGCCGGAATGATTTTACTCTCCATGGTGTGGAGTTATCCGTTTATTTGGTAGCTATCCCACTTTTGACACCGTGTTTCAGCTCAAAGTTTTTTATTGGTTGATGCTACATCCAAGACACGGAAGTAGCCGTGATTGGCTGTTGCGTCGGCCAATAGACAGCGCGGAACCTCGAAGCGCACTGACTTGAAACAAACGATGCGCACTCAAACATTTAGCTAGCTAGCTTACAACTGACCCTAACATTGCCAGATCGTACTGTAAAGATAGTTGACCTTTATGCTTGCTAACAATGGAAATTCAAAAAGAGTTTTAAACCCTAACCGTAACCAACAACCAATCGCGTCTACTTCCGTGCCTACACCCCGTTGGATCTAGCATCAACCTTTTTTATTGAATCCCGGAACGCCCCAACATACCGGATATACATATACATACCGGTTATATCGTTATGGCAACCTGGTTAACACACTTCACCTGTAGGTGTCACCAAAGACTCAGTATCAACCCATGCCCGCAAAAACAACGCACTCCAGCAGCGTAACAGGCCTGCTGTGGAGTTAGAAAACAACGAGACAGGAGACGTGAGAGTAGACGTAGTCGAGGTAGTTTACTAGCTCCAACTTTGCATGTCATAACTTCGACAACGACACTGAACCCTGTACCGGAAACGGAAGTGCATTATCTGACCTCTTAGGTGAATGTCTCTAGTTATATAGATGTGGGTCACCACACAGGCCCCCCCAGAATTCACCTACACAAAACAATGCAAAACAGCAAAAGCGCAAGTCATGAACATAAAAATAGACTCTACAACAGAACAGTCAATGACATAGTGCAAAGTCACGGGGAAAACAAGTGACGAGTCAGGGGGCGGACCCTGCAGCCATAACGGCTGCGCTTCACAGGAGGGGAAACAGATGGGGCCGAAACCCGGGCCATAGGCGGGGCCGAAGCAGGAACAGAGGCAGGTGCCGGGGCCGACCTAGGAGGGCGTCCCCGCCGCGGGGGTAGGGCCAATTGCATTGGCTCCCCAATGTCCAAGTGAGCGGGCTTGAGACGGTCTATAGCGACCCGCTCCGGCCTGCCCCCCATGTCCACCACAAAGTTCTTATCCCCCGCCTCCAGGACGCGGAAGGGCCCGTCGTATGGGGGCTGCAGCGGGGACCGATGGCTGTCGTGCCTAATGAAGACGTACCTCGCCGATGGCAGATCCTTGGGGACGTAGGACCGGGGGAGGCAGTGTTGAGACATCGGAACGGGAGCGAAGGCACCGGCAGTGCTCCGGGACGCACTGAGGTGAGAGGCGGCCGACCAGGGAGCCGTAGCATCCGGAAGAAACTCCCCCGGAACTCGCAGGGGCTGGCCATACACCACCTCAGCGGAGGAGGTCTGGAGGTCTTCCTTCGGGGCCGAACGCAGGCCGAGCATGACCCATGGGAGCCGGTCCATCCAGTCGCAGCCAGTGAGGCTTGCCCGCAGAGCGGCTTTCATGTCCCGATGGAACCGCTCACAAAGTCCGTTGCTCTGCGGGTTGTACGCCGTAGTGCGGTGGATCTTCATCCCCAGGTGCTCAGCGACCGCCGTCCAGAGCTCCGAGGTAAACTGGGAGCCCCGGTCGCTCGTGATGTCACCCGGCGTGCCGAAACGGGCCACCCAGCAGCCGATGAACGCCCGTGCTACCTCTGCTGCCATCGTGGAGGACAAGGGAATAGCCTCTGGCCACCTGGTGGCCCTGTCCACAATAGTGAGGAGGAACGTATAACCACGGGAGGGGGGCAGGGGACCCACCAGGTCAACATTGACGTGGTCAAACCGCCTCTCTGGAACCACAAACGGTGCCAAAGGGGCCTTGGTATGGCGGTGCACCTTGGCGCGTTGGCACGCCACACACAAGCCGGCCCAGGCTCTAACATCCTTACGGAGCCCAGGCCAAACAAACTTGACGCTCACCAGCTTGGTCGAGGCCTTCACTCCCGGGTGGGAAAGGCCGTGGACGGTGTCGAAAACTCGGCGCCGCCAGGAAGTAGGCACCAGGGGGCGCGGTTGACCGGTGGAGATGTCACAGAGGAGGGTGGTGTTGGCCGCGTCGAACGTCACGTCCTCCAGCCGTAGCGCCGTAGGGGTCGACCGGTAGTCTTGAACGGTCGCGTCCTTGGCTTGGTCCGCTGCCATAGCGGCGTAGTCGAGTCCCAAGTGAACGGCGTTAACAACCGCCCGTGAAAGGCAGTCGGCGACGAAGTTATCCTTGCCCGACACGTGTTGTATGTCCGTGGTAAACTCGGAAACCGCCGCGAGATGGCGCTGCTGACGCCCAGACCACGGTTCTGAGGTTTTGGCCATACAGAACGTCAGCGGTTTGTGGTCCACGAAAGTGGTGAACTGTCGGCCCTCCAATAGGAACCTAAAGTGTCTGGTTGCGAGGAAGAGACCCAGTAGTTCCCTATCAAAGGTGCTGTATTTGCGCTCGCTCTCATGGAGTTGTTTACTGAAGAACGCCAACGGCTGCCAGCCCCCCCCCCCCCACCCACTGCTCACACACGGCCCCCACGGCGTAGTCGGAGGCATCCGTTGTAAGGGCGATGGGGGCGGCAGGCGACGGGTGAGCTAGCAGCGCAGCGTTGGCCAGCGCGGTCTTGGCGGCCACAAAAGCCTCGTCCATCCCCAAAGACCAGTCCAGCTCGTCCTTAGACTTCTTACCCCGCAGGGCCTCATACAGGGGACGCATGATGTGGGCGGGACGGGGCAGGAAACGGTTATAAAAGTTCACCATGCCCAGGAATTCCTGCAGCGACTGTACAGTGCGGGGGCGGGGGAACATGGTGACAGCCTCAACCCTGGCAGGGAGGGGAACGGCCCCCTGTGGAGTGATGTGGTGCCCGAGGAAGGTGATGGACGACTCCCCGAACTGACACTTACCTGGGTTGATGATGAGGCCGTGTTCGCTGAGCCTGTCAAACAGCTGTCTGAGGTGCGTCATGTGTTCCTCCGCCGACGCGCTGGCCACGAGGATGTCGTCTAAGTACACAAACAAAAATGGCATGTCGCGGAGCACAGAATCCATAAGGCGCTGAAACGTCTGCGCCGCCCCTTTAAGGCCGAAATGCATACGTAAAAACTCAAAGAGCCCAAAGGGTGTGATGACAGCCGTTTTTGGGACATCCAGTGGGTGGACCGGCACTTGGTGATACCCCCGCACTAAGTCGATTTTGGAATAGAGGGCAGCGCTCGCCAGGTGGGTAGAGAAATCTTGTATGTGCGGTATGGGGTACCGGTCGGGGGTCGTGGCATTGTTTAGGCGACGGTAGTCCCCGCACGGGCGCCAACCCCCGTTGGCCTTAGTAACCATGTGAAGAGGGGAAGCCCATGGGCTGTCAGAACGGCGGACAATGCCGAGGCGCTCCATAGCCGAAAACTCCTCCCTGGCTATTGCGAGCTTGGCCGAGTCGAGGCGTCGGGCCCGGGTGTAAACTGGGGGGCCCACTGTGGTGATATGATGTTCCACGCCGTGCTTGGCCACCGCCGAGGAGAAGGTGGGTGTGGTGAGCTCGGGGAAATTGGCGAGCAGGCGTTGGTATGGATCCCCGGTGGAGAGTGTGTTAGCGAGGCACAGCGCTCCAGCGCCCCCAAGCGTGCAGGGGTATGACGCAAAAGAGACGGCATCAATCACGCGACAGTTTTTAACATCCACCAGCAGGTTGAAAGCACAGAGGAAATCCGCACCTAGGAGCGGGGTGGATACAGCAGCCATCACAAAGTCCCAGCCGAAACGTCGGCCGCCAAAACACACGTCCACATGTCTGATACCGTACGTCCAAATGGACGTGCCGTTGGCGGCGTCCATCTGGGGGCCGTGACTGTCGGTCATCGTGTCCACAGCTTGTGCTGGTAGTATGCTGCGTTGAGCGCCAGAGTCAACCAGCAGCCGCCGGCCCGACAAGGAGTCTCTGATGAACAACAGCTTGCAGTCACGGCCGGCGCCCATAGCCGTTAACGAGCGCCGGCCTTGGCGTTTCCCTGAACCCTGTAACTGCAGGGTTTGCGACACCGTTTTGCTTTTGCCCCAAACCTGGCATGGTAATAACAGAGCCCGTCGTCAGGTTGGCGGCGGGCTTTCACCGCAGCCGCGGTGTCCACATAGTCGTACACAGGTGGTGGTGGGGCGCTCTTCTGGGGTAGCAGGGCATGCACAAACTGTTGCCGGTTGGCCAGGAAAACCCTGTCTGCTTCAGCAGCCAGAGAACGGTAGTCCTTGGAGGCGGCGAGAGGAGAACTGGCCAGTGCTGTGCGTACAGAAAAATGTGTGTGAAAAGAAAGGCCGGATCGGCCGATCCCAGCACAGACGGCATTTTTTTCCATTAACTCAGACGGTTTGCCGTCGCCGAGGCCATTCGGGGACAGTAAACGGTCTGCCTTCTCCAGCTCCGACAGTTCAAATAGTTTCAGGAGGAATGTCTTTATAGCATCGTACTTGCCAGCAGCTGGCGGAGCTTCCAACAGTGTCATTGCTCGCGCCGTTGTCGATGCGTCTAACGCCGCCACTACGTGGAAGTACTGCGTTGCATCCTGCGTTATCCCTCTCAGCTGGAACTGGGCTTCCACATGTTGAAACCACGGCCGTGGATTATGCTGCCAAAAGTCGGGTAGCTTCACAGTAGCGGTGTAAATGCTAGCGTTAGCAATAGCCATGTTGTTAGCACCGGCGTCGTCGTTGTCAGACATACTCGTATTAGTAGTTCGATCACGTCGGGGTCACCAATGTGGAGTTAGAAAACAACGAGACAGGAGACGTGAGAGTAGACGTAGTCGAGGTAGTTTACTAGCTCCAACTTTGCATGTCATAACTTCGACAACGACACTGAACCCTGTACCGGAAACGGAAGTGCATTATCTGACCTCTTAGGTGAATGTCTCTAGTTATATAGATGTGGGTCACCACACTGCAAACACATTAATCCGGGGTTTATTGCCAGCATGGGTACATTTATATTTTTGAGTTGAGTGATTGATCTGAATTCCTGGAACTAAAAAGAGTTGAATTTGGACTCGTTGCATTCGAAGGACATTTGTAACGTGTGTTGTGCATTTTGGTATTTGCCATTGGGTATTTTCTGCTAGTTGTTTAGTTGTATGCTTAAGAACTAGGTGTGTTTGAATAAGGTTTACTATCCAGAACAAAGAAAACATCTGTTAGAAAGTGAGGAGGGTTTTGCATTTGAAACAATTGTAGTTGAAGCAAACTATGTTTCATATTAAAGATATTGTGACTTATATTAAAGATATTGTGACTGAAAGAAATTGACGAATAAGATAAAGACAGTGATTTGATAATATTCTGTTTTATTCTAATTTCATTTATATTTTGAAAAGTAAAGACTTTTATGTTGACTGTATTTTATTGAGTTCAATTACTCATTTCATGAGGGAATATTATTAGATCATTAAGATAACTGGGAGGAACCTACAAAAAGAAAAACTCATCTTCAAAACATTATACATTATTATTTTTATATGCGTACATAAGTTAAAAAGAACTCAGAGCGCCACTAAGAGAGAGTTTAGTTCATTTAAGGTTTCATGCCCATCACCGCGGCATGGGGGCGCTACATATGTGAAGAGGGAATGACCATCCCTGAATCAAGGGGGGGGTACTTCTGTTGCCATCTTACAATGCTGTGTTTGCAAACATTCCCAAATCCTCTGTGAATTGTGCAAATATACTTCCTCATTCCACCACCAAATCTCCTTGTCTTCCTTCCTCCACCTTCCAGTTGACACACCAAGTACCTTCCTAACTGTCACCCTCACTATTTCTGCAGTGGTTGCTCAGCCATCCGGCAACTGTTCAGTACCACCCAGTGCCTGTCTTAACTCCTCCCTGATCTCCACACAACAGTCTGCCTCCTCTCTCTTCTGCGTCTTGATCTCCAAAGTCATCCTACAGACCACCATCCAATGCTGCCTAGCTACTAGTGATGCGTGGGTTGACCCACAACCCGTTGTTCCTGCACGTTGGGTGGGTTTGGGTGAGCTTACTAGAAAATATCACGGGTTCGGGCGGGTGGGTCGAAAAGTGACAAAGCAGCAAATAACTTACAAAAACATTGCGTCCAATAGCTGTGCATTGCTAGTCCACCTTCACTTCCTCTCTCTTTCTCTCTCTCTCTTTCACACACAAACACTGACACTTGCATTCATCAATTTACAATTGTGGTTTTGGTCAGTGCATGTGTTTTAGAGTGTTGAAGCTTCACCTATGAGTTTTTGAAAGAAGAAGAAAGCCACTTTATTTTTGTCATTGTACAGGGTACAATATGGGTTCTCTGCATTTAACCCACCCTATTGTGTAGGTGCAGTGGATAGCTGCAGCGCCAGGGGACCAACTCCAGTTCTTCTTTCCATTGCTTTGCTCAGGGGCAAAGACAGGAGTATTAACCCTAACATGCATGTCTTTTTTGATGGTGGGAGGAAACCGGAGCACCTGGAGGAAACCCACGCAGACACGGGGAGAACATGCAAACTCCACACAGAAAGGACCCGGGATGGCCTGGGGTTCAAACCCAGGACCTTCTTGCTGTTAGGCAACAGTGCTAACCACTGGGCCACTGTCTCGCCAGGGTTACTTGTTTTGCTGAGTCTCACACTTTCAGGCTTTGTCTCATGCTCTCACGACACAAAGGCAAATCTCACACCAAAACACTGCGACAGCAACAGGGATGAGCAGGCGAACGTAAAAGGCTTTCTGGCAGGGATGGGCAACATGATCCAGAAAGGGCTGGTGTGGGTGCAGGTCTTTGGTCCAACCAAGCAGTTACACACCGGAGTCTACAAATCAAAGTCCTTAGCAAAGACTATTGGTTGACTAATAGAATCAGGTGTATAACTGCTTGGTTGGAACAAAGACCTGCACCCACACTGGCCCATCCTGGATTATCTTGCCCATCCCTGCTTCTGGTATAGTAATGGTCTCAAAGTCTCTCCAATGTAGTCGCAGTTAAACCAAGTGAATGACTTTGGCTCTAGAAGACAACTGAGTACGTAAAAACTGGGTCTTTTATGTGGGTGTTTCGATGGAGATGCATCTTAAATTACTCTGATTGGCCTGTGATGCTTGTCTCCTTGTTGAATAAATGCTCTGTAAACAGCCAGCGAGCTTAGGTTAGCTGTTTAACGTTAAGTGCAGGGCAGAGAGAAGAGTGAAAGCAACAAATGAAAGCACCCGCGCATGTGTGCGCGCACGCACATGTGTGCAAAATCTCACTCTGGCTGGGTTACCGAAGTTGGCAACTCTGATATATACCATAGGCTATGCCTTGCAATCAGTGTATTATACTGGGCAAACAGCACAAAAATGAAATAGTGCAACACCGATCACTTTGCTGTAGCCAAAGCTAAAACTGGAGGTGTGCGGGTCAGGTTTGGGTGGTTAATTAATGGATTGGCTCAAATAACAGGTCGGGTAGGTGTGGGTAAAAACCCTGACCCACGCATAGCTACTAGCCACGTTCTCCCCTGTCACCACATCGCAGTCTCCAATCTCTTTCAGATTGCACTTCCTGCATAAGATATAGTCCACCCGTGTGCACTTTCCTCCACTTTTACACATCCTTCTGTGTTCCTCCCTCTTCTTGAAACATGTATTCACTACAGCCATGTGCATCCTTTTTGCAAAATCCACCACCATCTGTCCTTCCACATTCCTCTCCTTGACACCACACCTGCCCATCACCTCTTTTCCCTTCACTAACATGCCCATTGAAGTCTGGGTACACTCGCCAGCACTTCATCCAACTCACTCCAGAATTCTTTTTTCTCTTCCATCTCACACCCAACTTGCAGGGCATATGTGCTGATGACATTCATCATTACGCCTTCAGTTTCCAGCTTCATACTCATCACTCTGTCTGACACTCTTCACCTCCAGCACTCTCCTGACATACTATTCCTTCAGAAACACCCCTACCCCATTTCTCCTCCCATCCACACCATGGTAGAAGAGTTTGAACCCGCCTCCAATGCTCCTGGCCTTACTCCCCTTCCACCTGGTCTCTTGCACACACAGTATGCCTACCTTCCTTCTCACCCTCATATCAGCCAGCTCTCTCCCTTTACCTGTCATAGCGCCAATATTCAAAGTTCCGACTCTCACCTCCACACTCCTACCCTTCCTCCTCTCCCGCTGCCTCTGGACATGCCTTCCCACCTCCTCCTTTGCCCAACAGTAGCATAGTTTCCACTGGTACCCTGCTGGCCAACAGTACTGGTGGCAGTTGTTGGTAACCCGGGCATTGACCGATCCGGTATGGAAATCTGATTTATGACCCGCATATTTGATTTGGCAAAGATTTTACGCCAGCTGTCCTTCCTGACAAGAACTTCGTTATCCTTGTGGGTTAATTGTATTGTCAGCACCATTACTGAGCAATGGTTGGAAGGGGATGTACAAAGACAAAAAATAACACAAAAAGAATAATAAGATAAAATATATAATTAAGGCCTATATGCTGACATCTCAGCAGACATCTACAGATACAAATAGTTATGTACACTGTCATGAAGTTGGAATATTATTATTGTACAGAGATATAATGTATGAGTGTGATACTGTTGTACTGCTGTAAATACTTCTTTTTTTTCATTGTTCCTGTTCCATCAGTGACATTTTTCTTTTTAAGGCTCAACCACCGAGTACAGATGTGATTGGTCCAAGGGGTCAATGGAAGGTATGTGTCTTAAGAGATGCATAGATACTAGTATCACATGTTTGGCTGATTTTTAACACAGCCAAAATGATCAAAAAAGAAAATTAAACAGGCTGTAAATGCCCCCAAGGCCGCACTAGAAGTAAACAAAGTAGTAATAATAGCTTTCTAAAACAAATATGTAATTGACCAAGGTCTGTGGTGAAACTGACTATTCGTGAATGCATTGTAACACATTTAATTTGTTCTCTTTTGTGAGCCTTGTATAGTTTTTGATTTTTTTCTGGCCTCAAAATCCTTCATTTTGCTTTCAGTTACCCTTCAAATGTGAACAAACTGATGTTGGCAGAAAGCATAATAACAGTCTTCCTATTACTGAAGATCAAGATACAAGAAGAGAATGAAGTGTAAACGGATGTCTTGCAGTAAAATAGAATTTGCATAGGATTATTTGCTTAAGCTTGTTGGCCGACTGGTTACAAAGCCAGTGTGTTTGAGATGAATTAAGACTGGAGATCTTGGCTTTAGAGGATAACACTACTGTTTCTGATGTTTCCTCCATGTCATTCTTATCTTGATATTTGATGATAAATCAAATTTTGTTCATCTTTCAGTTACATTTGAAAATGCAACAGGGGTTTGGGATTTGATTAGATTAAGGGCTAATAATGTAACTGTGTACAAAGGCTTTCCCCACATACTTTTCAACAGAATTAAGTAGCAGTCAAAAATGATCAATATCAAGCAACTTAGTCATTCTTGTACTCGGTATGGGGGGGGGGCATATTGTCTGAAATGTGATCTCATGTTAAGGCTGGAATAGCATGGCACTCGCATAAAAAATGGTGGCGTTATCCTTTAGTAAGCCATTTCCTTTATTTAACTGTGGTCCAGAAGCACTTGTATGACCCAGTGGTCCACTGTGGATTCATTGAGGTGAAACTGAGAAACCTACAGAGAACCCTTCGTAATGATCAGCGATGCTATCACAAGTGGGGAAGGTCCAGCGATCCCTCTGGAGTCACTATAACACTGGATGTGATTGCAGGAGGGGAAGAGGAGTCCATCAAGGAGTGGATAACCGTCACCAAAAGGATGAGACCATCTCCTGAGAGCCTTGCATCTATCAAAATGGGCATGGAGAAAATCTTCACCCACCGAAGGTTATCGGTCACAAGCAAGTCACCAACAGTGGCTGAGATTTTTCAGCAGTATCCTCACTTTGTAGACCTGCCATACTTGGTAAGTATACAGCATAGTGTATTGCTGATGCACAACGGGCATAAATACCCTTTTTAATTTTTTTAATGAGGCCTTTCCAGTCATGACTGGATCTTTGGAAAAAAGTGATGTGTCCACTGAAAATTTGAAAGCGCTTCAGGATTCGGGAACATTTATTTGTCATTTCACTTCTTATACTTGCATACATGAAATGAAATGAAATATCGTTTTCCCCAACCCACAGCAGTGCAACACAAAGACAAAAATACGTACCCAAAACTTACAAGAACACAAATATCCAAACTGCAAAAAATTACCAAAACTGCAAAAACGCATATATCCAACATATCCCGAAAAAAAAAATGTAATAAAAATTCACTGTCCAAGAGAGCCAACGCCAGCCAGGATGACTGTTGGAACTGCCGGTCTGCATGGGCTAGCAGTTAGCGTAGCCTGCCCCGCTTCCGCATCCTGTCAGACCGCCCTTGGTGTTTTCTCCTTGGGCACAGCTCTGGGCAGGGCTGTGGTCCTTGGGCTCACCGGACGCAGCAGACCCAAATCCCTCAGTTGATCCGATGCCAGCTCTCCCAGCCAGACACTCTCGACACACCTCCCCGCACACGACAACACCAAAAACACAGTCAACACTAGGCGAGGCTGCCGCCAGACCTCCTTCAGTGTTATCGGAACTGCCGGTCTGCATGGGCTAGCAGTTAGCTTAGCCTGCCCCGCTTCCGTGTCCTGTCAGACCGCCCTCGGTGTTTCCTCTCCAGGCAGGGCCACGGTCTCTGGGCCCACAGGATGCAGCAGACCAAGTTCTCCCAGGCGATCCAGCGCCAGCTCCCTCAGCCGATCCAGCAGAGCTATCAGACAAACCCATATATGGACAAAGACGCTACATGGACGGTACTGGGTGAGGCCAACGCAAATGTAAATTTGTGCCGCCATCTTCCCACGCCAGTACTGGGTGAGGCTGCTGCAAACGTGAGTTCGCGCCGCCATCTTCCCACACTAGAAGTGGAAACTTGGGTATGATATTGACACTTGCAGCCCAATTCGCATTCCTCTGTCTGTGTGCTTGGTCAGACATACAGAACTGGTTGTGTACTGGCTTTAAACAGACTTAAGAGGGGAGCATCTCTTTGGAGAGATTGTACACATACTTATCAGCTGTGAAAAGGAAGACGTACTAATTTTTCTTAGAATTTTAACTGAAATACTTTCATCGTCTGTATTCATGGAGCGGAATGACGAGTACGAAAGGATCAATGTAAACGATGTAGCAGACATCAGACCACCAAACCTGCTGTCATCTTGGAGTGGAAACAACTGTATGTAAAGCCAAGATAACACATTTATTGTTTAAATTTACATTACTGTAAAGTGCTTTACCTTCGATGACATACCCAAGCCAACCACTTGTCACGGTTGGGAGAGGCAGCTAGCGAATGATGCCGCCTGTCTTGTGGTCCTACAGATTTCAGATTTATGACGGTGTAGCCTGATGTCTCTTGCAACGATCATTTGCTGGTTAGCACATTGTTGTTAGATTACCTCCATTGAACTTCTGTGAATATTCACCCTGAATTTGTTGGTTCAGTTTGATTTTTAAGTAGTTCTGCAAATGTCACCAGATAATTGGTAAATGAGGTCGGGTTTTTGTGTATTTACTGTATTTTGTGTCTGTAAAAGGGTTGTTTACAGTGGTCACTTTTGTAAAACAGACCTATATTCTAATTTACAATGGGTTATTATGCTCCAAAAAGATGGCGACAGGCGTGGATGGATGCAAGTGTATGAATACTGGGGTGGCATCCAACGCTTTACCTGTGCCCCCATCCATAGGGTTACTGGTTGTGTCAGGAAGGGTATCCAACGCAAAATTTTGCCAGGTCATTATGCAGATTGACTAGGTTATATGGTTTGGAGACAGTGGCACTGCTGAAAAGACGGGAGGTGGAGCTGGAGGTGGCAGAGTTGAAGATGATAAGATTTTCATTGGAAGTGAAGAAGGACTGGATTAGGAATGGGTATATTAGAGGGACAGCTCAGGTTGGACGGTTTGGAGACAAAGCAAGAGAGGCAAGATTGAGATGGTTTGGACATGTGTGGAGGAGAGATGCTGAGTATATTGGGAGAAGGATGCTGAATATGGAGCTGCCAGGGAAGAGGAAAAGAGGAAGGCCAAAGAGGAGGTTTATGGATGTGGTGAGGGAGGACATGCAGGTGGCTGGTGTGACAGAGGAAGATGCAGAGGACAGGAAGAGATGGACACGAAAGATCCGCTGTGGCGACCCCTAACAGTAGTAGTAGTAGTAGTAGATTATGTGGACTGACAAGACCGTACCAGATCGGTCAAGGCCCGGGTTAACAACGGCCGCTGTTGGTGCTGTGCCCCCACAAGGTACTGATGGAAACTGTAAAATCTGCTGTGGTGACCCCTCAGAAACAGGGGACAAGCTGAAAGAAGAAGAAGTTTATGCTCCAAAAAGCATATTTTCCATCTACAGATTAGACTCCCCGAGAATGTATGTTGATGTACAAGCAAAAAAAAAAATCCAGTTTGGGGATATTTTTGGTTTGTTTTGGTTAGTTTTTGGGGAGGAAATTCAAAATATTTTCCTTTCAACGAGAGTTTGCACAATGTGTGTGTGAATATTGTATGATTACATCTGTCAAATGTTTTAATGATTTTAATAAAAGTCACCTGAATTTCAAGCAATTGTTTGTGTATTTTGTGAGCGTTCTAATAGAATTTTAGCATACAGACAAAAATTGCACTTAGGATAATTTCAGGAACAAGGTATAAACTATAAATTATATTAATTATAATTATATTAATTATAAATTAGGCAGCATGGTGGTGTGGTGGTTTGCGCGGTCGTCTCACAGCAAGCAGGTTCTGGGTTCGAGCCCCGGGGTAGTCCAACCTTGGGGGTCGTCCCAGGTCGTCCTCTGTGTGGAGTTTGCATGTTCTCCCCGTGTCTGCGTGGTTTCCTCTGGGGGTTCCGGTTTCCTCCCACAATCCAAAAACATGCAGGTCAGGTGAATTGGCCGTACTAAATTGTCCCTAGGTATGAATGTGTGTGTGTGTGTGTGTGTGTGTGTGTGTGTGTGTGTGTGTGTGTGTGTCAGTGCTGTGATGGACTGACAGCCTGTCCAGTGTCTCCCTGCCTGCCGCCCAATAGGCTGCAACATCCCCACTACCCTGAGAGCAGGATAAGTGGTTTGGATAATGGATGGATGTGTGAATGAAGTATAAATTACACATCTGTGTTATTTTAACACATCTTTCTGATGATATATTTAACACAGCATGTGTCAAATGTGCCAACACAAATTGTGTTGTTCCTGTGTGTGTTAAAAATTATTTTTAACACGTGTTTTGAGAGGAAGTAAATGAAATTTAAATTTAGTCCGTAGCTCTCCCTGCCTGAAATGCATAACCTGAGTTTTATCTTATTCTATCTTCAAACTCCATTTACAACACCAGCAGCACACAATAATCAACAAACATTGAGATCATTTTCCGTCTCTGCAAGGAGGACCTGAAGATACAAATATCTGATACCAACAACTGGATTTATATCAAAATATGACATTCTAACTAGTTAAAATTTATTTTTTTATAATAAAGGATACTCTGAGTGGATTTGTGATAGAAAAAAGGGATTAAAAAAGCTAAAAAGACTTTCCATATTGCAGTGGCGACATCAGTAACACACACGTGCGCTATGGTGTTTGTGCACGTGCAAGTGTTTTCATTTTTCATCCCACAAAGCATTGATGCAAAGGACCAACTAATGACTTGTGGGGTGTGGGGGGGGGGGGGGGTTAAACAAAAGCAGGTGGACAGTATCCGGGGAAAGGTTGAGCCGTCATAATGAAGCCATTCCGCCAGCGAGACGCCACACGTTTTGCCGTATACGAGGCATTCTGGCTGGGATTGGGATGATTTACACTACCGTTCAAAAGTTTGGGATCACCCAAACAATTTTGTGTTTTCCATGAAAAGTCACACTTATTCACCACCATATGTTGTGAAATGAATAGAAAATAGAGTCAAGACATTGACAAGGTTAGAAATAATGATTTGTATTTGAAATAAGATTTTTTTTACATCAAACTTTGCTTTCGTCAAAGAATCCTCCATTTGCAGCAATTACAGCATTGCAGACCTTTGGCATTCTAGCTGTTAATTTGTTGAGGTAATCTGGAGAAATTGCACCCCACGCTTCCAGAAGCAGCTCCCACAAGTTGGATTGGTTGGATGGGCACTTCTTTGAGCAGATTGAGTTTCTGGAGCATCACATTTGTGGGGTCAATTAAACGCTCAAAATGGCCAGAAAAAGAGAACTTTCATCTGAAACTCGACAGTCTATTCTTGTTCTTAGAAATGAAGGCTATTCCATGCGAGAAATTGCTAAGAAATTGAAGATTTCCTACACCGGTGTGTACTACTCCCTTCAGAGGACAGCACAAACAGGCTCTAACCAGAGTAGAAAAAGAAGTGGGAGGCCGCGTTGCACAACTGAGCAAGAAGATAAGTACATTAGAGTCTCTAGTTTGAGAAACAGACGCCTCACAGGTCCCCAACTGGCATCTTCATTAAATAGTACCTGTTAGAGCCTGTTTGTGCTGTCCTCTGAAGGGAGTAGTACACACCGGTGTAGGAAATCTTCAATTTCTTAGCAATTTCTCGCATGGAATAGCCTTCATTTCTAAGAACAAGAATAGACTGTTGAATTTCAGATGAAAGTTCTCTTTTTCTGGCCATTTTGAGCGTTTAATTGACCCCACAAATGTGATGCTCCAGAAACTCAATCTGCTCAAAGAAGTGCCCATCCAACCAATCCAACTTGTGGGAGCTGCTTTTGGAAGCGTGGGGTGCAATTTCTCCAGATTACCTCAACAAATTAACAGCTAGAATGCCAAAGGTCTGCAATGCTGTAATTGCTGCAAATGGAGGATTCTTTAACGAAAGCAAAGTTTAATGTAAAAAAAATCTTATTTCAAATAAAAATCATTATTTCTAACCTTGTCAATGTCTTGACTCTATTTTCTATTCATTTCACAACATATGGTGGTGAATAAGTGTGACTTTTCATGGAAAACACGAAATTGTTAGGGTGATCCCAAACTTTTGAACGGTAGTGTAGATCAGGGGTGCCCACAATTTTTTGACTCGTGAGCTACTTTTAAAATGACCAGGTCAAAATGATCTACTCATATTAAAAATAATAATAAAAATACTCAATACATGTTTTACATATATATGAACATTTATATGCAGTGTGTGTATTTATATACATGTTGTGTTACATATACAGTATTGCAATGGATTTGCATTTATATTGAACCTTACACAGGCAATAATCATATCAAGCATTTGCTACTACACTATGTTGAAATTGCATCACTGCATGAACCTTTACAGCTGTGGTAAATAGATTTGTGATCTCTATCTCTCTACTCTGAGGATGACCTGCACTGGAGGGAGTCAGACAGGGTTGCATAGTTCGGACAGTAGCTGCTGGTAGCCAGCCTCAAGCAGGCCTCCAAATGATCATCTGTCATGGTGGAACGGTATTTGGACTTGATAATCTTCATGTGAGAAAAGGCTGACTCACACAAATAAGTAGAGCCGAATAATGCCGTCAAGGAGGTTGCGCATTTCCTCATGTTTGGGTACTTGTCCTCTGTAAGTAAGTTCCAAAACTCTCCATGCGCCCTGGACTTAAGCTGAATGTCAGCCTGTACTGTCAGCATCTCATCCTCCACTGCAGACGAGTTCAGGTGAAACAGTGTTGCCATTTTTGAGGCGAGGGATTCCACCTCTGTATCTTCCCCAAATGGGTAGCACATAAATGTAGCGATTGGCTCAAGCAAAGCAAAGTCTTGAAACCATTTGTCAAAGTCTGACCGGACATTTTCAATCTGCTCTGTGTAGCGTGCACTGTCAAGTTGCGCACACGTCCTCCCTTGCTTCTCCAGCTCTGGTTTCGGAAGTTTCCCAAATCACGGCGCTACAACTTTGAGGACAGAAGTTGCATTTTCCGTTTGAAAGCGTTAACTGAGCTGATCATGTTTACCACGCTTTTGTCTTTTCCTTGCAGCTCTAAATTAAGGTCGTTCAACATGTTGGTTAAATCAGTTAAAAACGCCAAGTCTAGCAGCCACTGATTGTCATTAAGTTGCTTGTGTTCCGCATGTTTAGTGATAAGGAGAAACTCCTTAATCTCCAGACAGAGCTCCCGAAATCTCTGCAAGAATCTCCCTCTACTAAGCCATCTCACGTCAGTGTGTAGCAAGAGGTCAGAGTAGTTACAGTCGGCCTCTTCCAAATGTGTACGAAACAACCGTCTTTGAAGAGACCTCGCTCGAATAGAACAGGCGATTTTGGTTGCCACATCCATGATCTGTTTGATGTTTAGCATTTTTGCGCATAATGCTTGTTGGTGTATTATGCAATGGTAATTAAGGAAGTCAGGGAAAGCATTGTCCTCCCTGCACTTGGCAATAAATCCATTCGAGCGGCCCACCATAGCAGGCGCACCGTCCGTGGTGATTGACACCAGTTTACACACTGGGAGCTGGATTTTATCCACAAAGTTTTTGAAGATCTGAAAAATGTCCTCTCCCCACATGTGTTCCTTCATGGCTAGTATTGTTAACAGCTCCTCTTTTGCGGTCATATCTTGAAACACCATCTGAATGAAAATGCACAATTGGGCCGTATCACTTATGTCCGTAGACTCGTCCAATTGTAGTGAGAAACACTCGCAGTCCACGATGTCCCTCCAAAGCTGCTGTGTCAAATCATCGCCCATCACTTCACAGCGCCTTGTGATGGAATCTCTTGATAACTGGAGAGCTTTGATTGAAGATATTATTTCTGATTTGTTTTTAAAGTCCCGAAACAACGACTCTGCTGCCTCAAGGAAGGCCTCTTTCATCATCTCTCCATCTTGGAAGGCTTTCTTATGCTTAACGATGGAGTGACTCACCCGTAAAGATGCTTCGGTGGCTGCCTTTGCCTTTGAATTTGGCTGCGTGAAAAGTGACTGCTGGGTGATTAACTGCGATTTTAGTTCCCTCACCTTTCTCTTTCTCAGCTCGCTTTTCGGAGGGAAGTCATTGTCATAGTTTTTATGAACAGTTCGAAAGTGCCTCTCCACATTTCTTTTCTTTGGGATAGCAATGCTAGACTGACAGATAAGACAAATGCATTTGGAACAAGACATGGTGAAAAAAAAAGTCCTCCTCCCATTCCACATGGAAATGGTACGTTTTTTGTTTCTTGCTAGGTCCGGCTCCCCCACTCATTTTTGTTTTGTTTCACTTTTTAGTAGAATTTTTTTTTAGAGAGTTGAGCTAGCTAGCTCGATGCAGTTCTGCGTTAGCTCACATTGTGGGCATGTAAACTTCAAGGTACGTTCGAGAAGGGCTCTGGTTGTTATGGTAACCTAATGTAACAAAGTTTTAGGTTCCGCTCTAGAATCTTTGGTTTTAGGCAACAGCAGACTGGCCATCCTTTACGTCAATCAAAAGGCAAATGCCAAATGGAGGACAGATGATAGGCTAATGTCTTGGGAAAAAAAAGTTTTTTGGAATGTCATGGAGATCTACCAGCACTGCCTTCGCGATCTACTGGTCGATCGCGATCAACGTAGTGGGCACCCCTGATTTAGATACTGAATGGTCCCATAAACATGTCATTTGTGCGTTTTCATGTGTGTGTGAGTGTGTGTATATACATGCATGCCTGCAGGCCTACAGTTGGTATTGCACAACTGAATCGAAACCAGCAGCTTGGATGTAGTTCTGTGTTTCTGTTAAAGAAGGGAGGTTAATGTTAATGCTTGACTTTGTGGGTTTTTGTCTATTTAGTCTCGTATGTGCCTTGTAACTTGGTTTAACAGGCAGGTACAGTATTTTTGGAGATAATGTGACGACCCCCTGTTGGGATGCACCCAAACTTCTGTCAGATTTTCAGATCTACCAGTTGATTACTTTACAGCTGTGTAGTGATGCCAAAAATGTTGACAGATATTTACTTACATAAACTTTGTATTTTTGTTATTATGTCTGATTTCTCACACATTCACACCTAGGGACAATTTAGTATGGCCGATTCACCTGACCTACATGTCTTTGGACTGTGGGAGGAAACCGGAGCCCCCGGAGGAAACCCACGCAGACACGGAGAGAACGTGCAAACTCCACACAGAGGACGACCCGAGGTGGTCCAACCTTGGGGGTCGTCCCGAGTCATCCTCTGTGTGGAGTTTGCATGTTCTCCCCGTGTCTGCGTGGGTTTCCTCTGGGTGCTCCGGTTTCCTCCCGCAGTCCAAAGACATGTAAGTCAGGGGAATTGGCCATACTAAATTGCCCCTAGGTATGTGTGTGTGTGTGTGTGTGTGTGTGTGTGTGTGTGTGTGTGTGTGTGTGTGTGTGTGTGTGTGCTTGTGCCCTTTGATGGACTGGCAGCCTGTCCAGGGTGTCTCCCCGCCTGCCGTCCAATGACTGCTGGGATAGGCTCCAGCATCCCTGAGAGCAGGATAAGCGGTTTGGATAATGGATGGATGGATGAATGTCTGAGTTCCGCTATATAACTCGGTTGTGTTTTGACAGCTCACTGTGTCACACACCATCTGCCATGCATCTCGCTGGCCTCATGGATGAAGAGAGCCCCCAACACCGGTACATGCTGAGGCTTTGTACTGAGCTGTGTGACCAGCTATGATAAGGACAACAGAGTAGCTGTTTGTAAAAGGCTTGTTCCGCTGAAATAACAAGAGGGGTTACATCACCTGCGAACCTCACAACAAAGTTAATTCACCACCTGGAAACTTGACGTCCTGATCAGCATGTGGAGCAGAAAGAACAAAGGCCGTCACTCTTCTGCCTCTCAGCAGGAGGCCTGCACCATCTGCAGCTCTGGAAAAGCCAAAAAAATATTGTGAAAGTATCCTCTGGAAATGACCATGTACAAGGCTCTAGCACTGATAAAAGATGTTGCATCCCTGTAGTTCTAGATTTGGCAATTAATTAGAAATTTTAAAGAATGTTGATTTTGATATTTGATATGCTTCGAGTGTGGGAAGGTGGCGGCACGAATTCACGTTTGCAGCGGCCTCGCCCAGTACCGGTGTGGGAAGATAGGGGCGTGAACTTAACATTTGCGGCGGCCTCACCCAGTACCGGCCATGCAGTGTCTTTGTCCTCATCTGCGTCTTAACTTTGTTTTGTCTTCGTTTGATGGCTGGGAGAGCTTGGTCTGCTGTGTCCTGTGGGCCCAGGGACCACAGCCCTGCCCGGAGCTGTGCCTGAAGAGGTAACGCCGAAGGTAGTCTGACAGGATGCGGAAGCGGGGCAGGCTAAGCTAACTGCTATCCCGTGCAGACTGGCAGTTCCGATAACACCGAGGGCGGTCTGGTGGCGGCCTCGACTGGCGTTAACTGTGTTTTAGTGTCGTCATGTGGAGTGCGGGGAGGTGTGTTGAAGGTGTCTGGCTGGGAGAGCTGGCATTGGATCGGCTGGGGGAGCCTGGTCTGCTTCATCCTGTGGGCTCAGGGATCACGGCCCTGCTGGAGCTGTGCCCAAGGAGGAAACACTGAGGGTGGTCTGACGACATGGAAGCGGGACAGGCTAAGGTAACTGCTAGTCCATACAGACCGGCAGTTCCGACAGTCATCCTGCCTGGCGTTCGTACTCAGTGCAACACAGTCCAAAAATTCACTGTACAGAGTGGGCTGTGTTGTTAACTGTTGGTTTTTTGTTTTCTGTTTTGTTCTCTGTTTTTGTGTGTTTTCGGTGGTGTCGTTTTTGGGAAATTTGGGATGTGTGTGTTTGTCTTTTGTGTTGCACTGCTGTGGGCTGGGGAAACAATTTAGTTTCTTTTGTGTACGCACGTAGATGTAAGAAATGACAAGTTTTTCCTGATATTGGCCAAAACATTTTATTTTGTGTTGTTTCTAATGAAGTTTTTATTTTGATGCATCTGACCTTCTGTTAGGGTATCACATTTTTTTCTTTTGTTTTTTTTTTGGGGGGGGCGGTTGTTTTTTGAGTGAAAAACTGAACTCCAGTTTATTGCTTCATTTCAGTGAAAAATACCAGCCCCGGATGAAATGTCAACATGTCTGTGCAAATACCATGATATCCTCTTTTCCTGTAATAACGCGGCCAAGTTTTCACCCCTGCAGTCTGAACTCTGTGAGTGTCCAAATGTTTATATGTGCTCATACAAAAAAACAAAAAAATACCCAAAAATATATTGCCTCCACCGGTCAGAAAGACAATCTGATCCCAACCAACCACTAAGACCTGTGAGACCCGTGACAGCGGTAGGTCGGGTTGCCAGCTTTAATTTTTCTGCAAGGTGAAATAATTTTCACAATGAATAGCTAGATTAATAATACATGTCTTGTTCTATTTAGAAATACTTGCAGAATAATTTCATTTCAATGTGAATCCATGCAGTCATGTTTTGTAAGCAGCAGCTGCTTGTGTCCTCATCATGTCCACACTCAGCAGCATTAGACAGTGTCTGGGAGGAGCATCCTCTTGCTTTTATTTGTTTAGCTCTTGGCCACGGTCACTGGCCTGTTCTCCATCAGCCCTACATGTGTTGTGGGTTGTCCCCCCCCCTTTTTCGCCCACATTGTACTCGTCCAATTACCCCACTCTTCCAAGCCGTCCCGGTCGCTGCTCCGCCCCCTCTGCCGACCCGGGAAGGGCTGCAGACTACCACATGCCTCCTCTGATAGTCACCAGCCGCTTCTTTTCACCTGAGTTTTGCCAGGGGGACGTAGCCCTTGGGAGGATCACGCTGTTCCCCCCAGTCCCCACCCCCCACCCCCGAACATGCAGGCGCCCCGACCGACCAGAGGAGGCGCTAGTGCAGTGACCAGGACACATACCCACATCCGGCTTCCCACCCGCAGACAAAGCCAATTGTGTCTGTAGGGATGCCCGACCAAGTGAGGTATCACGGAGAATTGAACTGGCGATTCCCGTGTTGGTAGGCAGCGGAATAGACCGACATGCTACCTGGATGCCGGTGTTGTTCATTTTTGATGTTCGTTGGATATGTTGTGACGGCTATAATACAGTGTTAATTGGGTTTGCCTTTACGTAGACCTTGGGCATTTTTTCAGTAATATTTGTAGCTTGATTTGATTTTGCAACTACACCCCCCCCCCAATCCCTGATTCCCACCAGCACATCCAGCACAAGACATGACTTATGTCCCTCCCCCACAACGATCAAAAAGGACAAATTCCTGTTTCTGACTATTTTTCCCAAATGAGAAAGCAGCTTAACCAAGCTGTTTTGGGGGATAATGTTAATCTTTGAATAAGTTTGCGCTGCATTCTGTGCACCTGTGTTAATATTTATTCACCCCACCACCACCTCCCTCTACCACCCCCAACCTTATAGACATTTGGTGTCGGTGGTAAGCGGGGCCAGGCCTACGTCCACCTCCTGCAGAGGGAGGAGCAGGAGCAGCGGGAGGAGGTGGAGGCACAATGCATGAGGAGGGAAGAGCAGCGTAGGGCAGAGCCCCGAACACCGCATCCTCCATCTGACTCAGATGAAGAATCAGAGGGGTGAGGCGACATTACACACCAATCCAATTTCCTCTTGCATCATAGACTTCCCCTTGGGCTCAGCGCATCTGTGAGGTGCGTGGTGTATACACACCCTGTATTACACACACATACTTGATGAAAATAACAAGATATGATTCATATGTTTCTGCATAAATACAGTTCACAGAATGGGCGGAAGTCATGAGTAGCTGAGGTCATTTACTGCTAGTAAATTGCACTGGGGATGGGAGTGACGTTCATGTACTATGTGTATGCAAGTTTTAATTTAAACGTAACTAGCACGCATCTATAATCCCCTGGCATGGTGTATTTATATATTTTTTTAAATCTCCCTCTCACCCTTTTTCGGGTGGTGTTTGTCTCCCTCAAGCTTGGGTCCTCTACCAGAGGCCTTGGAGTTTGAGGGTTCTGCGCAGTATCTTAGCAGTTCCTAGGACCCCACTCTTCTGGACAGAAACCTCAGATGTTGTTCCTGGAATCTGCTAGAGCCACTCTCCCAGTTTGGTTGTTACAGCCTCTAGTGCTCCTATTACCACTGGGACCACTGTGGATTTCACCTTCCACATCCGATCTAGTTCTTCCCTCAGCCCTTGGTATTTCTCTAGCTTCTCATGCTCTTTGTTCCTGATGTTGCCGTCGCTCGGGATTGCTATGTCCATCACTACTGCTGTCTTCTGTTCCTTGTCAACCACCACAATGGTTGGTTAGCCAGCACCTGCTTGTCAGTCTGGAACTTTAAATCCCACAGGATCTTAGCTCTGCCATTCTCAACCACCTTTGGCAGTTCTCCATTTGGAGAACCTCTCTCCCATTAGGAGAACCAAGTGCTCCATTTGGACTTTGCGACTTCCAGTCTGTATTCAGCACAGATATTCCTGTACACTGTCCAAGCCACTTGGTAATGCCTTTCAGTGTACGCTTTCCCACCTAGCATTTTATACCCTGCTATATTTATATATATTTATATATATCAACACAGATACAGGAAAAAAAGTTTAATACATTGCAGTACAGGCCTGTTTTGTGAGTCTCGCACTCATCAGCTGCTAATGTGGTTCAACAAAGAATCATACAGTTTACGTTGCCCAGCGTCACGCCCCTAATTTCGGTTGGACAGCAACCAATCAGATGAGGAAACATTTAAATTATAACAACCAATGGGGTAGGTACATATGATACACAGCAACCTGGAGGGGCAGAAAACATCACAACCAATGGGTTAAGAGACTGGGGCTTGTTTTGAAAAGCATTTAGGGGCCAAGGCACTGTTGAAATGGCGTGCATTAAAAATATAACAAGGTAATTTATGTGAATTATATAGTGGGATGGTGTTGGGGCACAGTTGGAAGGACAGGCAGTTAAAATATGTATAAAAAAACCTCTAATAAATACCATATGTTTATCATCTAATGGGGGGGGATAATAAAGACGTTTTACTTATAGTTACGAAGGAGGTATTTTTCTGATGTCTACAGCTGGTGGCCAACTCGTTTCTATTATTCAAGGTGGACATATCAGGTCTGCAAATAATAAAATACTTTTCTGCCAAGCACAGGTTACATCTTTTACCCCTAACTGAATATGCACTACTCTTTGCAAGGATTTTCCATGAGACAGAATAACTGATATTCTTGTCTACCAATGACCAAATAAGGCCATTGCATTTTTCGCATGTTCATTTCTGAAGCTACTCATGTGGGCATTAAACCTAATTTTCAAAGGGCCCTCTGTTAATCCCACATAAGTGTCCACATTGCAGTTGTCTTCTCGTGGCACCGATGCCTGGTAGATGACTCCCTCTATCTGGCATTTTCCTTCAAGAGGACACGATACCTTAACACGGCATTTGCAGTTGGAGGTGCTTGGTTGTGGTGAGGAGGGTCTGTGCCTTGGTCATGGGGGGGGGGTCTGTGCCTTGGTCATGATATATATATATATATATATATATATATATATATATATATATATATATAAACCATTCCAGTTAAACCAGGCAACATTGTATGGGGTATATGGGACAGCTGGTGTTTGTGTCACACTTGTCAGATGGCCTCCGAGTTCAGGAACCAACCAATCATGTGGGAGTGGGACATAACCATGCAGGAAGAAGTCCCAGTTTGCGTGACCTTTCACCCCCATCTATTGCTCTCTGACCTCACCTCTGCTGAGTGAGGAACTGCGGTAAGGATCTATATATACAACCCATTCCCTTTAACGTGAACTCACATTAAAAAGTCAAGTCAGTTTTATTTGTATAGCCCAACATCACAAATTATAAATTGTCCTCAGGGGGCTTCACAGTAATACAAAATCCTGTCCTTAGACCCTCACATCAGATAAGGAACAACTTCCTAAAAACCCTTTAACAGGGAGAAAAAAAATAGGAAGTAACCTCAGGGAGAGCAACAGAGAAGGGATCTCTCTCCCAAGACGGACAACGTGCAATGGATGTTGTGTTTACACAATTTACACAATACAACATTGAAAGAGGATAACAGAATTATAATGGAATGCCACCGGAAAAGCCCAGGACCCGAGCCACGTGACCAGCATCACCATATAGACCTGACAGGAGGACAGACTACACGTGCACACAGGGGAGACTCACATCACACCATTCACACACACGGGAGAAGAGACAAGAAAAAAATGTAGTCCCACATCAGGGTGGGAGAAGGATACAACATTCAAACAGGATAACAAAATTACATGAATTTATAAGATATATAAAGAATGTGATGAAGAGGATGCCAAGCAGGGTCCAGGTGGCGACCACCATCACCATGGAGACCAGGGCGGAGGACAGACTGCACGCGCACACAAGGGAGACTCACATTACACCATTCACACACAGAAGAAGAGAAAGGGGAAGACGTCATTCAGAGAGAGCGAAAATACATGTGACAGAAGAGAACAGTTTGCAATAATCTATACTCTATAATCTCGTCGGCAGAACAGTGGTTGATAAATTCATTGAGATAGAAACCAACCTGCAATGCAGTACAGATTGTGAAGCACTCGACTTAAATGCAACTAATTGTTGGCTAAGGCAAAAAGAGTTTTAAGTTTGGATATCAATCAAGTATCATTTTATATAGCAGCATTTCTAGCTGCAGCAGCCACTTGAAGTGCTTTACATTTCTGGTCAAATCGGAATTTCAGACACCTGTTATAACAGAGCACAAGCCGTTTTCTGTACAATCGCTACCTATTTCATATGCGTAAGGCCACCAAAATGTGATTTACAACGATTAACTTATTCACACGTGTATCACAAAAAGATTGGACGTGGGCCATTTGAGACTATTGACATTAAGCAGACCAGTGACAGACCTTAGTCGGTATGCAGATAATGGATTGTCCACAGCAGTGGAATGGTCACCAGAAACTACAAAGTTATTTCCTGCACCTAACATTGCCATTTCCATTATTACCACGTGGGAATGAATCAGAGCCTCTGAACAGCACGCAGGCTTTGCACATTAACACGGCCGAATGGGTCTCCATGTTAACCGTTCCAATAGATTTAATCATTTCAGGGCATGCCAGGCTAACCACGTGCATAAAAATCAGTTGTCACTCAACAAGTCAAACGGACTGACAAATGGATGACGTTGCTGACTAGTGGGCCACTATTGCAGCAGTGTCAACCAGCACTTGCTACCATCAACGTTACCGTTCGCCTAACATCCTGTGACTTTACAACTGTATCATTCATAACTGCTTGATTTTCCAGTAACAAAAGATGTGGGATGAGTATTAATCTTAACAATACAACTCGTTATTTCTCCCAAATTTACTGATTACACTGCGGCTGTATCCATGTGCCACTTTTTCTTGTGTAGTGGTTGGGCAGCTTGCTCACATACACAAACTCTGCAGCCAAATAACAGCTCAACACCACATTAGCCAATATTTTATAGGAGTTGTTAATTGCCTCCTCTAGTGTATCTGTGGTGGAAAAAAAATCCATATTGTAAGCAATCAAAATTTCCTCGCCCACTCCCCACCGAAACGCCATCTTGTAAGTACTCTGTATGAAGTATGAGATATAAAGGACTTAACACTCTGACTGTCTGACGGCAGCAGGCAGGTTATTCCACAAGAACGGGGCCCAATAGGAAAAGGCTCTGCCGCCAGCTGACTTCTTTTTAACTTTGGGTACACACAGGTGCCCTGTATTTTGAGAGCAAAGTGCTTGAGATGGAATGTACGGTTTAAGGAGATCAGACGGGTAAGATGGGGCAAGCCCATTTAGGATTTTATAAGTCAGCAGAAGCACCTTTAAGTCTGATCTAACATTTTATTATTATTATTTTGGATTTTGATATACTTTATTAATCCCCGTGGTGAAGTTCATCTCTGCATTTAAGCCATCCTAGCTTTGTAGCTATAAGCAGTGGGCAGCTGCCGTGCAGCACCCGGGGACCAACTCCAGTTCTTCTTGCCATGCCTCAGTCAGGGGCACAGACAGGAGTATTAACCCTAACTTGCATGTCTTTTTGATGGTGGGGGAAACTGGAGCAAATGGACAAAACCCACCGCAGACACGGGGAGAACGTGCAAACTCCACACGATCTGGGATGACCCCCAAGGTTGGACAGCCCTGGGGTTTGAACCCAGGACCTTCTTGCTGTGAGGTGTCAGCGCTAACCACTGGGACACCGTGCCGCCCAATTTATGAGGGAGTGCATTGTTCCTGGAGGTACTGCAATACCAGCTGGCGTGGATGGAGCAAGCCCCTATTCCAGTGGCGTGGACAGAGCAAGCCCCTATTCCAGTGGTGCCCAACCTTCTCCTGGAGAGCTACCATCCTGCCGTTTTTCACTCCAACCCTAATTTAACACACCTGATTCCACTCATTACCTACTGACCAAGACCTTGATTAAATGAATCAGATGTGTTAAATCAGGGTTGGAGTGAAAACCAGCAGGAGCGTAGCTCTCCAGGAACAGGGTTGCGCACCACTGCCCTATTCCATCTCCCTGTTCCAAAAATCAATTTAATATATGGTCTCCGGGTTGGGGAAGGATCAGATATTAAACTGATAAGAACAGATACAGCACTTGATCTTAGCCAAAAGGCCGAGAAGCTAGCATGGATAGGAAGCCAATGAAGGGGGACAAGAATTGGTGTAATATGGTCAAATCATCAAAAAGACATGCATGTTAGGGTTAATCCTCCTGCCTGTGCTCCTGAGCAAGGCAATGGAAAGAAGAACTGGAGTTGGTCCCCGGGCACTGCAGCTGCCCACTACACTGCTCCTACACAATTGGATGGGTTAAATGCAGAGAACACATTCATTGCAAGAATACAATTCATTGTAAGAATACATCCATCCATTATCCAAACCACTTATCCTGCTCTCAGGGTCATGGGGATGCTGGAGCCTATCCCAGCAGCCATTGGGCATCAGGTGGGGCAATACCCTGGACAGGCTGCCAGGCCATCACAGGGCTGTAAGAGTACAATGACAAAATAAAGTGGCTTTAAAAAACGTTTTCTAGTTTTAGTTAGGATTCTAGCTACAGCATTCTGAACCATCCGAAGACTTATAGTACGAGCATGTGGCAGACCTGAAAACAGAACATTGCAGTAATCAAGTCTGGATGAAACAAATGCATGTATTAGAGGCTCTGCATCAGCCATGGACAGGAAAAGCCGAATTTTAGTTATGTTACGTAAGTGAGAAAAAGGCAGTCTTGGTGATTTCTTTAACATGCTTATCAAAGGAAAGGCTGGGATCAAACGTACGAACAGCATTTGGCCTTCTGAACCTATTTCAGAATTTGCAGACTTTGGGAGTGGTGTTACTTATAGTGCAGTTTCTACATTGTAATTTCTGTACAGGAACAGCTCTCTTAGCAGCTGTCATTTATATGCATAAACATATCTTGACTTGCTTATACTATTTGTAGAGTTTTGTAGTGTGTGTTTGTTTAGCTACTTAAGAGTAAAGGTAGTTGCAGTACTGGGAAGTAAATGCATAATTTCTTGTATAAGAGGCCAGGAAAGCAAAACAAGAAAAGTCAAGAATTTGGCCTCCAGAAATGTGTGGAGGCAGTGGAAGTACAACGTGGCTGACTCTTCAAGATCAGCCCGTTGTCTTGGAGCTGAAGGCTTTTGACCAGGTGCACAGATATTTTTCCAAGACCTTCACCACACCACTCGGTGTTATTGGAAAAGGATGGGAATACTCTCGGAAGATATCGAGGAAGAGCTGCAGCTATTAGTCCTTCCTCTGTCAGTCACCCGTTCATTCACTTGATTTATGTCGAACAGATGTCTCTTCTCCTCGGCAAGCATCAAACCAAATAAACAGGCAGCTTGCTGAAATGTTAATGCAGTACATCTGACGATGACAAACACACTTTGATTTTGCATTCTCTCACATGGCTGCTGCCTTTGATGCTCCATGAGAATGGGATTAAAGGTGTCGGGGGGGGGGGGGGGCTCTGACAAATCTTTCGAGTGTGAAACACAGGCGTGTCTGATGGCAACATTCACACACCTTCTGCTTGTTTCTTGTGTGGTTGTTTCTGGTATGCCAGAATGGGGGGGGGGGTGCAGTTTGAAGGTACATTGAACAGTCAAGTCAAGTTTATTTATAAAGCACATTTCATACAACCGGTGTAGACTCAATGTGCTCCAAGATAAAAAGCAAAAAAACATAACAAAAAAACAAAACAAAACATGAAATGCGTCCGGGTGGTGTGGCGGTCTATTCTGTTGCCTACCAACACGAGGATCGCCAGTTCGAATCCCCATGTTACTTCCGGCTTGGTCGGCATCCCTACAGGCACAATCGGCTCTGTCTGCGGGTGGGAAGCCGAATGTGGGTATGTGTCCTAGTCGCTGTACTAGCGCCTCCTCTGGTTGGTCGGAGTGCCTGTTCAGGGGGGAGGGGGAACTGGGGGGGGGGAAATAGCGTGAGCCTCCCATACGCTATTCCCCCTAGCGAAACTCGTCACTATCAGGTGAAAAGAAGCGGCTGGCGACTCCACATGTATCGGAGGAGGCGTGTGGTAGTCTGCAGCCCTCCCCAGATCAGCGGAGGGGGTGGAGTAGCGACCGAGATGGCTCAGAAGAGTGGGGTAATTGGCCAGATACAATTGGGGAGCAATAGGGGAAAATTAAAAAAAAGAACAACATATAAGATAAAAAGGTATTACAATAAAAAGGGAATAAGATAAGAAGGTATTATTCATCCATTATCCAAACCGCTTATCCTGCTCTCAGGGTCGCGTGGATGCTGGAGCCTATCCCAGCAGTCATTGGGCGGCAGGCGGGGAGACACCCTGGACATCCCACCAGTCCATCACAGGGCTTTTGGACGAGTCATCATATCCAATGTGGTGAATTTAGAAGGTATTATTATTATTATTATTAAAAAAGTAACAACAATAATAATGATTCTAAAATAAAAGTTTAAACCATTAACCACATACTTTAAACCTAAGTAAAAGCTCGCAAAAAGAGACGTTTTTAGTCTGCTTTTAAAAGAAGACAGTGTTGTAGCAGACCTCAGTTCTACAGAGCAGGACCATAATGTCTGAAGCTCCATAAGCTCCATAGTCCAGGTCTGGTGAGGAGACCTTTGCGTGAAGATGTAAGGGGTCTGTCCGCTGTGTACTCAGTGAGCATGTCAACAATGTAAGGAAGGAGCTGAGCCATTCATAAATTTAAGACCAATATGAGGTATTTTAAAGTCAGTTCTGTGTTGTACTGGGAGCCAGTGGGGATAAGTTAACATAGGAGTGATGTGTTCACATCTTATGGTTATGGTTAATACTCTGGCTGCAGCATTGTCAATGAGCTGGAGTTTATTTAACACCTCTGCTTTGTCAGTCCAGCAGAAAGTGCATTACAGTCATCTGGTCTACTAGAAATGCATGAACCAACTTTTCAGAGTCAGACTATGACAGGGAGCATCTAACTTTAGATATATATCTCTGAGGTGATAAAAGCCAGTCGTGAAGATATTAGATATGTGCTCCTGGGAGTTATGAGCAGCATCCAAAATCACACCCAGGTTTTTGGTGTGTGCTCACAAGGTTTTACCGACAGAGGAGTTAACCGGGTGTGAATCTGGTGCTAGACTACTGAAAGAATCTGTGTTGTCCTCATTTAGCTGTAAAACATGTATCCTAGCTCAGCTTAGCTGCTGGATCTTTAGCAGCTCCTCTCAAAAGAAGGGAACTACTCCTTATTATCCAAAGCCAGTTGTTAATGTTTTTTATTTGTTAGCCTAGCTTAAATAATTTTTCTGAACCAATATTTTTACAAGAACATGGAAAAATCCTGAAAATATGGTACTTTTCCGTAATACGCATTTCCATATGTGTCATCTCTCACCATAGAAGAAGACGTAATATTTCAAAATTATAATCTAACATTTACGATATTTGTTTTTCTTTTTGGACATTTTCCACCTTTTTTTGTCTCCCCAATCGTATCCGGCCAATTACCTCACTCTTCCGAGCCATCCCGGTTGCTGCTTCACCCCCTCTTCCGATCAGGGTAGGGCTGCAGACTACCACATGCATCCTCTGATACATGTGGACTCGCCAGCCGCTTCTTTTCACCTGACAGTGAGGAGTTTCGCCAGGGGGACGTAGCGCGTGGGAGGATCAAGCTATTCCCCCTAGTCCCCCCACAGGCAACCCGACCAACCAGCTGAGGCGCTAGTGCAGCGTCCAGGACACACACACATCCGACTTCCCACCCGCAGACATGGCCACTTGTGTCTGTAGGGATGCCCGACCAAGCCAGAGGTAACACGGGGATTCGAACCGGCGATCCCCGTCTTGGTAGGCAACGGAGTAGACCGCTATGCTACCCGGACAC
The DNA here is from genome assembly GCF_029633865.1 of Lampris incognitus. NCBI lineage: Eukaryota > Metazoa > Chordata > Actinopteri > Lampriformes > Lampridae > Lampris > Lampris incognitus. The sequence goes on from NC_079211.1 coordinate 110,460,091, forward strand.
CCCTAACATTTAGGATTTTGCTAATGATCCTGATAAACCTCCAGCAATTTAGCTAAGCTAAACACACCATTCAGCCTGCCTTCAAACTGCCCAGACAGAACAGAAGGCATCCAGGAGTTTGTGTGGCTTGATGTAAGTAACACACACCCTGGAAACCAAACTGTTTCATAGTCTACAACTTGCACATAGCTTCTTTCAAACGAGCAAATATTGGTATATTTTCCATTGTAGTGTGTATAATGTAGTGGTTGCTGGATGGTTTCAGTACCTAAAGATTCAACTCAAATGGTGGGAACTTGGAAGTGTGTTTCTAAAGGTGGGGCCACATCAGATGGTATCAACGACACTGTATTTTAGCCTGATTATAATGCAAACCTGTCATACTTCACAGGAGAATCTGAATAAAAAGTATTATTGTTTAGGCTTTTTAAAGTCCCTGTCTTAGCTTTAATAGAGATGAGAATCCTCAGAAGGTTCAGCGTGTTGCTTGGTGATGACAAGTCCCCACCAACTATTTTTCATGGCATGTCACCCAGAAATCCCATTCTCACTGGCACCTTGTTGTTGCCTGTGCCTGATCACAGCCCCGTTACCTTATGAGACCTCTGGAAAATAACAAACCACTACGAAGGCAGCTACCAGCTACCCCAATCTCCGAGACTGTCTGTCTGGCAGAGAAATGGTCCCAACAATAATGAAAAGAGCTTTGAGGGTCCGAAGGCAGTCACGTCTGAGTGAAGGGGGAGAAAGGAGAGGCATTCATGTTGTGTTGGATGTGTCAGGAGACATCAGGGGAATTAATGTAGTTGTAAGGCCTCGGAGCATGGAAGTGTCAGCGTGACGGACGGTGCTGCTTGACTGCAGGTGACTCTGCAACCACTCAGTACAAGACGTGACAGCTTTTGCCTTTTTGTCGACAACAACGATGGCTCTTGTACGATGCAAGCAGTACATTTGTTGGACATTTTATCATTATATTATTTATTATTAGTTAGTTTATTTTTTGGGGGGGGTTGCCCCTTTCTCTCCCCAATTGTACTTGGCCAATTACCCGACTCTTCCGAGCCGTCCGGATTGCTGCCCCACCCCCTCTGCCGATCCAGGGAGGGCTGCAGACTACCACATGCCTCTTCCAATACTTGTGGAGTCGCCAGCCGCTTCTTTTCACCTGAGAGTGAGGAGTTTCACCAGGGGGATGTAGCACATGGGAGGCTCACACTACTCCCCCCAGTTCCCCCTCCCCCCCTGAACAAGCGCCCCAACCGACCAGAGGAGGCGCTAGTGGAGTGACAAGGACACATACCCACATCCGGCTTCTCACCCACAGACATAGCCAATTGTGTCTGTAGGGACGCCCGACCAAGCCGGAGATAACACAGGGATTCGAACTGGCGATCCCTGTGTTGGTAGGCAACTGAATAGACTGTCACGCCACCTGAATGCCCCCCATTAGTTATTTTCAACCCCTTTTTTGGTCAGGTAAAGAACCAGATTTGATGTGTGAGAATGATAGTGGGCCATCAGAGGAGGCGCAGCACCAAGTGTGATTTTACCTCCTGGGTGCTTGCATCTAAATTAAAGATGTTTACAAGTGACATAAATATACAGGAAACAGGGCCGAGATGCTGGTGCAGAGAGATATTGGCGGTTTTTGAGTTTGTCACGGTAACATGCTGACACAAATGTTACCAAGGCAACAGGGCCTCACATACAATGCACAAGGAAAATGAAGAAAAATAAAACTCAATGGAGATGTCAGACATCCTGTCCTAACAGTACAAATTCTATAGCAGTGTGTGCGTGCGTTTGTAGAGTATTAAACAGACAGAAGTTTTGTGAGACGTCCATAGGGGGGCTGTCTGCAGTTATTGTGATTGACACAGTGTGCCCAAGTCTTGAGAAATAGAAATGTTGTTTTCCATTTTACAACGTGGTGTTATGAAACACTGACCCAACCATGTCACATTCAATTCCTCCCACTGCTTTCGGAGGAGCTGACAAGTCATGTGTCAATCAACGATACCCCCCCCTTTTTTTTCTCCCCAATTGTACTTGACTAATTACCCCACTCTTCCGAGCCATCCCGGTTGCTGCTCCACCCCCTTTGCCAACCCGGGGAGGACTGCAGACTACCACATTTCTCCTCCGATACACGTGGAGTCGCCAAGCCTCTTCTTTTCACCTGACAGTGAGGAGTTTCACCGGGAGAGGATCACGCTATTCCCCCCAGTCCCCCCCCCCCGAACAGGCACACTGACCGACCAGACGAGGTGCTAGTACAGCGACCAGGACACATACCCACATCCAGCTTCCCACCCGCGGACACGGCCGATTGTGTCTGTCGGGACGCCTGACCAAGCCGGAGCTAACACAGGGATTCGAACCCGTGATCCCCATGTTGGCAGGCAACGGAATAGACCGCCACGTTTCCCGGACGCCCCAAGCAACGATACTTCCAAACCTCCATGCAGCAGGATTACAACTCAGCTCATTTTCAGACTTTTCAGATTTCTTGCTGTAGGGTGCGAAGCAGTCTTACATCAGAAGAGGGTAGTGTAGCTGTACGTGTGCTGCCAGGGCTGAGGTTAGGTAAGAGGGTTTGTCCCTGGAATTTTAAAAGTTGTCGGCCATTGGTCAATACTCGGCATTGTGTTGCTTCTGTATGAGTGTAACTTTTTTATTGTCACAGCTCGTTGCATTTGTCTACAGTAAGCGTGGATCTTGTAAAGCCACGTGCATCCCTAAGGGGAGAGCATGACTGATGGAAACGCTGGTGAAACCCTCCTGCCTTCTTCCATGAAGTGATAAACAAATGACCAGCCCAAGCATTTGGCATTTATATTTTCGAGTGCAGGTTCTCTTTTTTTTTTTAAATGCAATGTGTGGACGTGTGGGAAGATGGCAACGCGAACTCACGTTTGCAGTGGCCTCACCCAGTACCAGCTACGCAGTGTCTTTGTCCACGTCTATGTCTAAGTTTGTATCATTGTGTGAAGTTTTTATTTTGATCGTCAATTTTTTTTTTCATTTAATGGCTGGGAGAACTGGCGTTGGATCGGCTGAGAGAGCTTGGTCTGCTGCATCCTGTGGGCCCAGGGACTACGGCCCCGCCCGGAGCTGCATCCTAGAGGAAGCACTGAGACGGTCTGGCGGCAGCCCCGCCTAGTGTCGACTGTGCAGTGTTTTTGTCTGTGTCTAAGTTTGTGTCGTCGTGTGGAGTGCGGGGAGGTGTGTCGAAGGTGTCTGGCTGGGAGAGCTGGCGTTGGATCGGCTGGCAGAGCCTGGTCTGCTGTGTCCGGTGGGCCAAAGACCACGGCCCTGCCTGGAGCTGTGCCCAAAGAGGAAACACCGAGGGCAGTCTGACAGGACGCGGAAGTGGCATAGGCTAAGCTAACTGCTAGCCCATGCAGACCGGCAGTTCCGACAGTCATCCTGACTGGCACTCGCTCTCTGGACAGCGGAATTTTTTGGACTGTTGTTGCACTGAGAGGACTGTGTTGTTAAATTTGTGTTTAGTTGCTTTGTTCTCTGTTTCTGTATGTTTTTGGTGGTGTCGTTTATGGGAAATGTTGGATGTGCATTTTTGTCTTTTGTGTTGCACTGCTGTGGGCTTGGAGAAACGAAATTTTGTTTCTTTGTGTATGCAAGTACATGTAGGAAATGACAATAAATAGTGCCTGAGTCCCGATTCGGGCTAGTTTAGCGTTTAAAGTAGCCAGCCCACCTGTTCAGAGAGCACTGGTCCTTGCTGAACTCTATCGCCCTCCATCACTGCTTTTAATATAGCCAAACCATAATTAATGCCAATGTTAATGACATTGACGTTAATTTTCTGTGTGTTCTTGCAGGGAGGCCATCTGCCGCCAGCTGTGCCGTCTGAACTGGCAGCTGGGGGTCTTTACTCTGCAGAACTCATGCCCCGCTGCATCCTGCTGGGACCCCAGGTAGGCTGAATAAACAGTTTACCTGCATATCATCTTCAAGTGGCGTGGCTAAAAAGAATGTATGATCAACAGCATGTGTATGTAGCTGCAATGTTAGTGTTTCTTCGCCAATCAGACTTACAAAAGATGTGATGTTGGTGTCATTTGTGTTGTTATTTTACATTAACGTCGACATAGTGCTCGACTCATTCCTCTGAATGTATTTAAATAAGTTACCTTGTCACAGAAGCTTTAAAGTGGGAATCTCCAAGATTCCTGTGGCATTCTTTTTTGGCTTCCCAAGAGTCATTTTGAAACCACCAACTAGTTTATCTGCCAACCCAGCCACCGGGGAGCACAAAGCCCGTGCGTTATTCTTAGTGCCGGTCCCAAGCCCTGATAAATGGGGAGGGTTGCATCAGGAAGGGCATCCATAAAATCTTTGCCAAATCAAATGTGCAGATCATAAATCGGATTTCCATACCGGATCGGTCGAGGCCAGGGTTATCAACGACCGCCCCTGGTACTGTTGGCCAGCAGGGTGCCGGTGGAAACTATGCTACTGTTGGGCGAAGGAGAAGGAGAGGGGGAAGGCTTGTCCAGAGGCAGCGGGAGAGGAGGAAGGATAAGAGTATGGAGGTATGTAGTGAGGGACAACATGCAGGTGGCTGGGTGACAGAAGAAGATGCAGCAGACAGGAAGAGATGTAAATGGATGATCCACTGTGCCGACCCCGAACGAGCAGCCAAAAGTAGTAGTAGAAGTAATAGTAGTAGTAGTAGTAGTAGTAGTAGTAGTAGCAGCAGCAGTAGTAGCTAGTTGGTCTGCCACAACGCCCAACACGGAGCGTTTGTTCCATCTGTCCTCTCACAGACTCACATTCTCCATAATACTGCAGATCCGAAGGCGTTCATCAGAGGACGATAGGCTTGATCATCATTGTGCCTTTAAGCGAAGGTCTTTGAGATTGCCACTCCAGTACAATACATGTGATTTTTGCGTATGTCGCCTCAGCCACGATTTTAAAGATGGAATGTGACCATGAATGATGGCGTATCGATGGGTAACAACGGATGACAAGACGAATGGGAGTGTTGAGATTACGCCCGGGAGAATACTCGTATTCCCGAAGGACGCCGTACATAACAGATTAGTCGTCATTCACTATTAAAGGCACCGTTCAGCAGCCTGCAGCCACAGCCCAGTAACTCTGCCGGGGCATGTGTGATGTAATGTCTGCATTGGGGACGGGCCCGGCGAGAAGTCCAACCTAACAAACGAGTAACCTTCAGTCAAATTTATGTCTCGGCAGTCCAGCGCTGTCGTCTTCGGCTACCTAACCCCCAAAGCCCAACGTACACGCAGAAGGCACACATACTGGGAGGCGGTGATGATGGGTGGAGCTTCTATGCTGGCCACGGGCGGAGGTATGACAGTGCTAGATAAACTATAATGTGCAAAGCCCCCCCCGGGGGGGGGGGTTGGGTGGAAGGAGGTTGGGGTCCAAGCGAGGAGAGAGGAGATTGCGTTCTTCTGTCCTCGTGCTCCCTGATATTGACCCGCTGCAGGGGAAAGAAGGCGGGGTGGAGGGTATGGCAGCTGTACGAAGCTAAACATCATGTTTAACAAATACTATGCAGTGGTATGTTTATATATTATTGATTAGAATTTAATTTTCTTATCACAGTGCCCCCCCCACACCTTTACTATCTGTTGGATAATTTTGTGATATTTTATTTTACGTTGTCTTTCTGTCTCGCTCTCCCCCTGTTGCATCATTTAGAAGGTGGTAAAGGAGACGGAGAGTTTAAAGATTATAATGCCGCAGCCTTTTCAAGTGTCTTCAGAGACAGGAACACGGAGAATAGATGAATTCATAAAGTGTTAAAAAAAAAGCACTGCCTTCAAACAGTTCCTGGTAGGAGTTACTGGAGTGTTTTCACACATCTCTTGTATGTCTTGAATTATTGATAGCCAGAAGAGGGAGCAGAAGAAGTAGGGATAGGGAGGGGGACCCACAAAGGACTCTTCTTTTTTTTTTCACTCCTCCCAAACGCCATCATGTTGCAGCCTCGAGGGCCTCTCGCCCAGCCTCAGATCCAATTTCCAGGAAAAGTCTTAAGCCTCGTGGGCCAAACGATGCAGCAGAGGTATTACTGTACAGAAAGACAATGAGGGGATGAAGTGAAACATTATAACGAGGTTACGACACCGCCGGGCCCGCCAGCGAGCGTTTTGTTTGCGGGTGTGGGGAGGGTGGTGTCTGACACCAGCCATCAGTCTGGAGCCCGACGCTGTTTTTAACCAAACAAGTGAATTATGGTGTTGATAATGGCTGCAGTGAGTTCGACGCAGCCTTTGGCTCGAAGGCTGGTGGACATGGGGTGTGTGTGGGGGGGGGGCATAGAAGAAGGTCAGGGACGGATCATAAATGTGTCACAAACATCGCTCCTTTCTTTTTCTTTGTTTTCCCCGTTCTTAGACACCCTGGCCATTGCAAGGCCGCACAGAAGATGGTGAGCAAAGAGAAGGAGGCCGTGGACACCAAATGAAAGCCGTTTATCTCAACCACCAAGGTATCTCTCTCTCGCTGTCTCTTATTCGCTCTTTCTCTCTCCCTTTCTCTCTCTGTTCTCTCTCGCTCTCTCTCTTATTCTCTCACTCTTTGTTCTCTGTTCTCTCTCTTTCATTTCAATTCAATGATGCTTTATTGGCATGACTGCATTAATTACAATGTTGCCAAAGCAAAACAGGTCAACAGAGTACTAAATTAAAAACAAAACAAAAAAAAACGAAAAAGAATACATAAATCTGGCAGAATTCCAGAACTCCTTTCTCTGTTCTCTCTCCCTCTCCCTGTTCTCTCACTCTCGCTCTTGCTGTTCTCTTTCTCTTTCACTCTTTCTGTTCTCTGTTCTTTCTCCATTCTCTCTCCTCGCTCTGTTCTCTCGCTCTCTTTGTTCTCTCTGTTCTCTCTCACTCTTTCTCTGTTCTCTCTGTTCTCTTTCTCTGTGCTCTCTCTTTCTGTTCTCTCTCTCCCTCTCTCTGTTCTCTCTCCTGGCGTTTCCCCCACCAGTCCTGCAGTGATGCACGTGGAGTTTCTGTAGCTTGCTGCTGATGTCTGAGTTTGTCCACACTTATCTCCAAAAAGCCATTTTCTGCCGAAGAGGCGAAGAGGGGGAGAGAAATCTGAGAGCAATGCACACAAACACACACACACACACACACACACACACACACACACACACACACACACACACACACACACACACACACACAAACACATACACACAGACGTCTGTACACTTTTGAACACACAAACTTAAAGCCTCTTCTGTGACTGCCAACTGATTCCGTCACTCATTAAGAATCAAGCCTCACTCACAGACACACACACATACACACACTCTGTCATACACACACATACACACACGCGCGTGCTCCTTAGGGGATGGCAGTGTGAGACAGTAGAGGACATTTGGAGAGCCATGGCTGCAGCTTGAAGTGTTGTTTTACCTCCCGCCCTGGTAATTAGCCTGATGGGAGCGTCACACACACTTACAGCCCAGGTCTGTCTGATGGAGGGCCGGGGGGGAGGAGGGATGCAGGAGAGACATGTCTGTCTTCTCTCCTCCTTCGCTCTGATGTCTTCCTCACCTCGGAGGAGCAGGGGCTTTATGTGGCCGTGTGCCAGACTCCCACCTGCTAGCTGTGTGTCTGTGTGGGTGTGTCTGTCTTCATATCTTGCGTGTGTGTGTCTGTGTTGATGTGGGCGTTAGTGTCAAGTTATCCATCTGGCCCTGTGTGTGTGTGTGTGTATGTGTGTGTGTGTGTGTGTTTGTGTGTGTGTCTGAGTGAGTTTGTGTGTGTGTGTGTGCGCGTGTGTCTGTAAGTTTTTGCGTGTGTTTGTGGGTGTGTGTGTGTGAGTATGTGTGAATAAGTTTGTATGTGTGTGTATGTGGGTGTGTGTCTGTGAGTGAGTTGTGTGCGTGTGCGTGCGTACGTGCGTGTGAGTGTCTGTGAGTGAGTTTGTGTGTGTGTGTGTGTGTGTGAGTGTGATGAACACTGCGTCCTATGCCATGTGACATGATTGTGAACATCAAACTGTCACATGGTATTATGTAAATGTGAAGCACATGACAAATGGGCCATTCTCTCTAGGGCACCCTGGTGGCTGCACCAGTGAGCTTGCGTCTGGTTGTAAGTACAGACTCAACCACAACACTAAATTAAAATACACAGTGTGTCATTCTGCTCCTTTCAACTCTCTCTTGTTCTTGGTTTTGTCAAATAAAGCCAACAACAACAAAAAATGTTTTTTTTTTTTAAAGAAAAAGAGCACAAACTGCGCTCAAACCAGAAGTGCCATGCATGGCAGTGTTGCTACGGTTGTGAGCTGCAGCTGGTCTTTCAGCCTGTGCTGCAGACATTGTGTTTGGTCATAGTCTGTCACATTGGTAGTACAGATGTTACAACTGGAGGAAATCCCTATCTGTAAGTGGTGGCAGCCTCAGTGGCAGCCTCAGCGCATCATCAGTAACATGCATAGAGTTAACTTAGCTCAACTTCAGATCTATACGCTGCCTATTAGCATCTTGCTGCTGCTGCAGCCGCCGCTGCCTTTGTCATATGTGACACTTTTGGTGTGAGCACACGATAAAATGAGTGGATGACTGAATGAATGATGACTTATTTCAATTAAACCCTGTGATGGCCTGGTGGCCTGTCCAGGGTGTCTCCCCGCCTGCCGCCCAATGACTGCTGGGATAGGATCCAGCATCCCTGCAACCCTGAGAGCAGAATAAGCGGTTTGGATAATGGATGGATGGGCAGATGGATGGATGGGTATAAATAAGCAGGATATAACATACAGATAATCCACATACAGATAATCCTCCTGGGGGATCCCAAGGCGTTCCCAGGCCAGATTGGACATGTAGTCCCTCCAGCGATTTCTGGGTCTACCCCGTGGTCTCCTGCCAGTTGGCCATGCCCAGAAAACCTCCAAAGGAAGGCTCCCAGGAGGCATCCTAATCAGATGCCCGAACTGCCTCAACTGGCTCCTTTCAATGCGAAGGAGCAGCGGCTCTACTCCGCGCTCCCTCCAGATGTCCGAACTCCTCACCCTATCTCTAAGGTTGAGCCCAGACACTCTACGGAGGAAGCTAATTTCAGCCACTTGTATGTGGGATCTCACCCTTTTGGTCACTACCCAAAGCTCATGACCATAGGTGAGTGTTGGAATGAAGATTGACTGGTAAATTGAGAAATTCCAAAGAAACCCAATGAAACTACACCAGCAGAGTTACAGCACCTCGCTCGGAAAAGGGAAACCGGGACCCTCTCCTGGAGCCAGACCTGGGAAGGGTGCTTGCCAGTGAGCATCTGGTGGCCAGGCCTTGGCCCATGGTGCCCAGTCGGGCCCAGCCCGAAAAAACAACATGGAGCTACCACACTGTGGACCCATCACACGTGGGGATGAGCATTGGGGTAGGGTACAATGCAGCCCGGGCGGTAAGCAAAAGAGGGGACCGGGGCGTGGCGACTTCCGGCATCGCAGATTTGTCCTTGGGACATGGACTATATATATACACTCACTGGCCACTTTATTATGTACACCTTGCTAGTACCGGGTTGGACCCCCTTTTGCCTTCAGAACTGCCTTAATCCTTCGTGGCATAGATTCAACAAGGTACTGGAAACATTCCTCAGAGAGTTTGGTCCATATTGACATGATAGCATCACGCAGTTGCTGCAGCTGTGTCGGCTGCACATCTATGATGCGAATCTCCCGGTCCACCACATCCCAAAGGTGCTCTATTGGATTGAGATCTGGTGACTGTGGAGGCCATTTGAGTAGTGAACTCATTGTCATGTTCAAGAAACCAGTCTGAGATGATTCGAGCTTTATGACATGGCGCGTTATCCTGCTGGAAGTAGCCATCAGAAGATGGGAACACTGTGGTCATAAAGGGATGGACATGGTCAGCAACAATACTCAGGTAGGCTGTGGCGTTGACACGATGCTCAATTGGTACTAAGGGGCCCAAAGTGTGCCAAGAAAATATCCCCCACACCATTACACCACCACCACCAGCCTGAACCGTTGATACAAGGCAGGATGGATCCATGCTTTCATGTTGTTGACGCCAAATTCTGACCCTACCATCCGAATGTCGCAGCAGAAATCGAGACTCATCAGACCAGGCAACGTTTTTCCAATCTTCCATTGTCCAATTTTGGTGAGCCTGTGCGAATTGTAGCCTCAGTTTCCTGTTCTTAGCTGACAGGAGTGGCACCTGGTGTGGTCTTCTGCTGCTGTAGCCCATCTGCCTCAAGGTTCGACGTGTTGTGCGTTCAGAGATGCTCTTCTGCATACCTCGGTTGTAATGAGTGGTTATTTGAGTTACCGTTGCCTTTCTATCAGCTCGAACCAGTCTGGCCATTCTCCTCTGACCTCTGGCATCAACAAGGCATTTTCGCCCACAGAACTGCCGCTCACTGGATATTTTCTCTTTTTCGGACCATTCTCTGTAAACCCTAGAGATGGTTGTGCGTGAAAATCCCAGTAGATCAGCAGTTTCTGAAATACTCAGACCAGCCCGTCTGGCACCAACAACCATGCCACGTTCAAAGTCACTTAAATCACCTTTCTTCCCCATTCTGATGCTCGGTTTGAACTGCAGCAGATCGTCTTGACCATGTCTACATGCCTAAATGCATTGAGTTGCTGCCATGTGATTGGCTGATTAGAAATTTGCGTTAACGAGCAGTTGGACAGGTGTGCCTAATAAAGTGGCCGGTGAATTTATATATATATACACACACACACACACACACAATATGTATAAAATTGGGACACCTGGCCATTATACCTACAGGAGCTTTTATGACATCTCATTCTAAATCCATAGGCATTAATATGGAGTTTGTGCCCCCTTTGCAGCTATAACAGCTGCCACTCTTCTGGGAAGGCTTTCCACATGATTTTGGATTGTGTCTGTGGGAATTTTTGCCCATTCATCCAGAAGAGGATTTGTGAGGTCAGGCACTGATGTTGGATGAGAAGACCTGGCTCGCAATCTCTCTTCTAGTTCATCCCTGTGCGGGCCAGTCAAGTTCTTCCACACCAAACTCATCCAACCATGTCTTAATGGACCTTGCTTTGTGCACTGGGGCACAGTCATGCTGGAACAGAAAAGGGCTGTCCCCAAACTGTTCCCAAAAGTTGGAAGCATAGAATTGTCCAAAGTGTCTTGGTATGCTGAAGCATTAAAATATCCCTTCACTGGAACTAAGGGGCCTAGCCCAGCCCCTGAAAAACAACCCTATACCATTATCCCTCCTCCACCAAACTTTACAGTTGGCACAATGCAGTCAGGAAGATAACGTTCTCCTGGCATTCGCCAAACCCAGGCTCGTCCATCAGACTGCCAGACAGAGAAGTGTGATTCGTCACGCCACAGAACACGTTTCCACTGCTCCAGAGTCCAGTGGCAGCGTGCTTTACACCACTCCATCCGACACTTGGCATTGTGCTTGGTGATGTAAGGCTTGCATGGAAACCCTTTCCATGGAAACCCGGCCGTGGAAACCCTTTCCATGAAGCTCCCGACACAGTTTTTGTGCTGATGTTAATGCCAGAGGAAGTTTGGAACTCTGCAGTTATTGAGTCAACAGAGCATTGGCGACTTTTACTCACTATGCGCCTCAGCACTGGTTGACCCCGCTATGTGACTTTACATGGTCTGTCACTTCGTGGCTGAGTTGCTGTTGTTCCTAAACGCTTCCACTTTTCAATAATACCACTTACAGTTGACCATGGAATATCTAGCAGGGAAGAAATTTCACAAACTGACTTATTGCAAAGGTGGTATCCTATGACAGTACCACGCTTGAATTCACTGAGCTCTTCAGAACAACCCATTCTTTCACAAATGTTTGTAAATGCAGACTGCATGGCTAGCTGCTTGATTTTATGCACCTGTGGCAATGGGACTGAAAGAAACACCTGAATTCAATGATTAAGAGGTGTGTCCCAGTACTTTTGTATATACGTATAGTGTTATTCATCCATCGCAGTGACAAGGACCATCCAGTCATCCTGTGACGGATGACTGATGACTTGCGCAATGATTAAAGTGAGGAAGAGTTGCGAATCATCAACCCACTCTCGCCCGAGACCACCTGCTACCAGTGGCAAGACAAGCGAGACGACTAGCAATGGAGATGGATGCAGATTTTTCCTCAAGGTTTCTTCCCGAAGCCTTTCCCGTAGACGAGTATACCCGCAAGGCAGCAGAGGTTTTAAATCCGAGTTTGCCTTCTCCAAGATGAACTGCCTGGCAGGACTAATGAGCTCCATCTACCCAGTGTATGTGTGTGTGTATATATACTATATCAACACGGATACAGGAAAAAAGTGTTAATGCATAGCAGGGTTGATAACTGTTGTCAGAGTTGAATTGTTCAGCGATTCTGGCGTGCATACCCAGTGCTAGACCGAAATATGTTAACTTTACGGAGGAATAAATACACAGTGGGGCATCAGTTCTTCTCTTACCGGAATCAACGTAGAAAAGAGGGACTTTATTGACAGATGCACTGTTATATACGCACAGACCACCTGTCAATCTCAGCGCATTTCATTTTCTGTTATCATTGTTCGTCACACAGTACCCGTATGTACTCATGAAGTTTCCCTGTGTTAATACAAAAATAAAGATGTACTTCTACAATTGAGTGCACACATTTCATATATGTCAACGCCCCCACTTGCTCTCATATTGTTCATCTTAACTCAAAACATCATAAGGTTTTCTACCTTACATCATGTAACCTTTCACTTACATGGTTACTCTCCCAAACAAACTTTGCAAACTTAATCAACTTCAATTTTGTTACGGGTTTCGTCATCACATCTGCTACCTACTATCTCTCTGTATTTTCTGGCATCACTCAACATTTCTGCATCATTAGTGTAGTTCAATTTCTGTCCACAGGGTGTTGCTCTAGGTTTACAATCTTGCATGTCAAACCTTTCTAGCATTTTTTCCACATGCCTCTTCTGGGACATTTTCACACATTTATCACACTGGTCAAAATCGATACCAAGAAAATGTTTCAGTTTAGCCAAGTCTTTCATCTTGAATTTTGCTGTGAGCATATCCTTCACAATCTTCAGTGCATTTTCATCACTGGCAGCAATAATCAAGTCATCAACCCATATTATAATTATCACTTTCTCATTGTCTGTTCCCCTTGTGTAAACACAATGATAAGCTGGATTTTGCAAAAACTCATTTTCGCTCAGCTACTCATGCAACGTTTTGTTCCAGTTCCTGCCTGACTGTTTTAACCCATATGGCTTTTCTAGCTTATACGCCAACTTTTCATTTGCACTAGATTTCACCTCGTAACCCTCTGCTTGTTCCATGAACATCTCACGATCTATTGGTTCATGTAGGTAAGCAGTTTTGACATCCATCTGATGTAAAATCAAGTTTTCCTGCACTGCTTTTTGCATCAACACTCTGATACTAGTCAAGTTAGCAATAGGAGAACATGTCTCCTCATAGTCTACACCCATCTTTTGACTGTATCCCTTAGCTACATACCGCACCTTGTATTTGTCAGAGCCGTCAACATTGTTCTTAATCGCATATACCCATCTACCCCCCCCCCGCATTCTTACTCTCAGGTAAGTTGGTCAAGGTAAATGTGTAATTTTCTCTGAGTGATTGCATTTCGTCATTCATTGCATTAATCCATTCCTTTGAGTTAGTTGAGGTTACTGCTTCCCTGAGTGTTAGGGGTACATTACACATCAGTCTGTAACAGTAATCTATGTTTGTCAGTACCTGATCATCACTCTCCTCACCAGATCCATATTCACTTAAATAACCTGGTTTCTTCCTCACTCTAGAAGGGTATCGTGTAGGCTCATGGCTGGGCTTGCCCATCTGTGTTTGGCTGTTCACCTCAGGCCTAGTTACTGGGACCTGGCTCTGAGAACATCCTGGACTCACATCAGTATTTTGCCTGGTCTTGCTAGCCCTATTCTGCACCTCGGAAGTCGTCGTCATCAGGCGTCATGTCAGTCTGTGTCTGCTGCTCTGCAATCGTTTTTGTCACAAACTTAACCAGTCTGTGCTTCTGCACTTTCCCATTGTCAGGATAATAGACCATGTAGGCTGGGCTATTCTTGTCGTACCCGACAGATTCCTTTCTCACACCTTGAGTCTAGTTTTCTCTTGTCATGCTTATAGGCATAACACACTGATCCAAACTTTTGCATCCTAGAAATATTAGGCCGTTTTTCTGTCAACATTAAGTAAGGCGTCTGTTTTGTGCGATTGCAAAAGCATCTGTTCCTCACTACAGCTGCTGTCTGCACTGCATAGATCCATAACACTTTTGGCAACTCGCTCTCTATTAGCAAACACCTTGCCATGTTAAACAGGGTTCACCAGTTTCGCTCAGCTGTACCACTCTGGTGTTGTGAGTATGGTGCTGAGGTCTCATACCTAATAGCATTTCTGCTGAGTAGTGCCTGGTAATTCTTTCCCATGAATTCTGTACCATTCTCAGATCTGATACATTTAATTTTCCCGTATGGGGCTGTGTCAGCAAGACACTTCTCTGTTGCTTGCACCATGTCACTCTTATTTTTTTAGAAAGTACACAAACACTGCACTGGAATAATCATCTGAATGATAACGCAAACCTATACCCGCTTCTGGACTCTGGGTCTATTGGTCCCGCTAGATCTGTGTACCAACTCTAGAGCTGCTTTGGCTCTCACATCAGGCTCCCTATTCATAGTTTGGATATATTTTCCCTGAGTGCACACTTAGCAATGTAGGGTAGGTTTGTCTACTTTGCCCTTGATTGTCATACCATCAACAACGTTTTGTAATTTCTGAATATCATCGTAATTACAGTGCCCTAGAATCTCATGCCATGTTTGTATATCAAAACACGCTTTACATTGGTCATCACATTCATCATTTACTGTGTGCAAGTAGTAAAGTCTGTTATGCTCATGAATGTGGAATTGTGTACCGTCTGTCTCGTAGAAAGTCCTTTCCTTTCCTGAAGATTACGGTCGCTCCGCTGGCAGTAGCTGCTTTCACAGAAAAGATGTCCTGCGGGTATGAGGGGATGTACAACGCCTGTCTCAGCGTCGTGTTGTGGCGCCACCCTCTGCTGTCGATCAAGCACACCTCCGTGTCTCCTCTGCGCTTTGCGATTCCGTTGCTCCTTGTGCCATCAGCCAACTCCACGTAGTGTGTCTCGGCCTGGAACCTGTCGTCGAATTTCTTGAACTTTGCTATATCCATGATGATATGTGAAGTTGCTCCCGTGTCCACCATCAGACCTCTCATCTTGACACCGCGCCCTGGCTGGATCTCCGCGTCCCCGTCGTTCGTCAGGAGTGCATACGCGTTGTTGCTCGCCTCCTCGGACACTTGTCGCGCATCGTCCCACCGCTGCCTCCGTCTGCTGGTTGCGTCCCGATGTGTGGTGCTTTTGCACCGACTACACCACTGCTTGCGTTGACATGCTCTGGCTTTGTGTCCTTTCAGGCCACATCTGAAGCACACTATGTCCGCACTCGCGGCTCCCTGATCACCAGCACTCGCCAGAGCGGGTCTCGCACTCGGCTGCACTCGCGCCTTCATGACGTTGTCGTCGGATGATGTTGCACGCATTTTCTCAGTGTCCTCGTAGCTCCGTCGTTTCGTTTTGAATTCGGCAAAAAGCATCGCCACATCACTTTGCGTGACATGAATAGCGACCGGGTTTGAATGATTCTGGTAGTCCCTTCAAAATCATTGCTACTAACAGCCCATCACTCAATGTCTCACCAGCGTTTCTCAATGCGGTGATGGCTGTCTCTGCGCGTATAACGTATTCAGTCACACACTCACTGCGCCACTTCTGAAGTGACGTCAGTTCTGTATACAGGCTAATTATACGCGGCTTCCCTTTACCTGCATAATAGTCTCTCAGAATTTTCAGCGCTTTGCGCACATCGTCCGCTGCTTCCCGCATTACCAGCGACAAATTTATATCATCCAGAAACTGGATTAGCTCCGCATATACCTCGGCATTTTTCGCTCCATCTACTGCCCGTCCATCATTGTCGGTAGGCTCATTTAAGTGTCCTTTAGCCCTTGTAACCGAAGATGGCCCAAAAATGTCTTCTCCCACTGTTCAGTTATTTTCATCTCCGTCAAAGACTAGTAGAGACCAACGGCTGCTCGGAACTTTCCATCCTGGGTCTTTCGCCCCTGCTATTTGACTCGGCGACCCTTCTAGTCATGGTGCTAGCATGCTAACCGACACGCGCGGTACGCTGCGATATTTCTCTCGGTAGCAATTCGCTTGATAACTATCTCTGGTTAACTCTGGGCCCATAACCTGTTGTCAGAGTTGAATTGTACAACGATTCTGGCGTGCATACCCATTGCTAGACCGAAATGTATGTTAATTTTACGGAGGAATAAATACACAGTGGGACCTCCGTTCTTCTCTTACCGAAATCAACGTAGGAAAGAGGGACTTTACTGACAGATGCACTTTTATATACGCACGACCATGCGTCAATCTCAGAGCATTTCATTGGCTTTTTATCATTGTTCTTCACACAGTACCCGTATGTACTCATGAAGTTTGCCTGTGTTAATACAAAATTAAAGATGTACTTCTACAATTGGGAGCACACATTTCATATATGTCAACAATAATACACTAAACCTGTGTCCGTTCCTTACTGCTCCACAGGTACGTAAAATATGGTGTTGTGGAGTTAGAAAACAACGAGACAGGAGACGTGAGAGTAGACGTAGTCGAGGTAGTTTACTAGCTCCAACTTTGCATGTCATACGTTCGACAACGACACTCAACTGACTGTGAACCGGAAGCGGAAGTGCATTATCTGACCCCTCGCCTCTTCCCTTAAAGGTACACCGTCCTCTTAGGTGAATGTCTCTCGATATATAGATGTGGGTCACCACACAGGCCCCCCCAGAATTCACCTAAACAAAACAATGCAAAACAGCAAAAGTGCAAGTCATGAACATAAAAATAGACTACAACAGAACAGTCAATGACATAGTGCAAAGTCACGGGGAAAACAGGTGACGAGTCGGAGGGCGGACCCTGCGGCCATAACGGCTGCGCTTCACAGGAGGGGAAACAGATGGGGCCGAAACCCGGGCCATAGGCGGGGCCGAAGCAGGAACAGAGGCAGGTGCCGGGGCCGACCTAGGAGGGCGCCCCCGCCGCGGGGGTAGGGCCAATTGCATTGGCTCCCCAATGTCCAAGTGAGCGGGCTTGAGACGGTCTATAGCGACCCGCTCCGGCCTGCCCCCCATGTCCACCACAGTGTAAAACAACTGAGAATGGATTGACATAAAATCTAAGTGTCAGATAAGCCTTCGGCTAGCTTTGTGGACGATTTAAGTGTTCCGAGACTGAGTTTGAATGTTGTTTTGATGTCGAGTGTAGTTGCTAGCGAATATTGGCATCTAGCCTAGTGTTTCACTGTATGTGAAATAACTTGAAATATGAAAGAAGGCTTGTTTGTTGTTTTATCCATATTCTGAAGGTAACAACATACAGAGGAGTATTGATCAGTTCCTCGAGTGAGGGAAAAGTCTCGTTTTGTGCTCACGATTTATAAATGGAATTAGTGAATGTATGGTAGTTGGAGACGCAGTGATTTTCATAATGGCGGCCACCAGAGGGTGCTAGTTCATTTAAACCGACTGAAGTGGTTCTCTGAAGAATGGAAATATATGTAGAAACGTTTGTATTGTCATTGAATTGTTTTCATTATTTTCATGCATTTGACATGCAATTTCATGTTTCATGTATTGCCTTTGACATTGCAGTTACGCTGTAGTATTTCGCATACATGAAAGTATTATTACTGCTAAGGATCTGGTAGTTGCAACAACTTATTTTCAGTAAGGAGAACACTAAACCAACCATATTGACTTGTGAAGGTCTGGTTGAATGTATGTGATGGGGTGTATGTGATTGAAATATGATCGTAATCCGAAGCAACTACTGAAGATAGTAGCATTTAAAGGGCATGTATGTTTATTTTGATTTGTTTTGTTTATTTTATTGTTTTGGGCTAATGACCATGATATTTTGAATTGAATTGAATGAATTAGAAGAATGCCAGTGAAATGGAATATGATTGTGACAAGGCAGAATAAATATGGCGCTTAAGTTGATAACACACTAAACCCGAGTCTGTTCCTTACTGCCCCACAGCCATTTCAGGACTGTGCAGCAACTTTAGCTACTGGCTCAGGCACCCCTACACCTGAGGCCGGTAACATTTTTCCTGTATCCGTGTTGATATTCCGCTCCTCATTCATTGAGCACTTACAACACCATTGACGGTTTCGGAAAAAAACGCTAGAGAGAGAGAGAGAGAGAGAGAGAGAGAGAGAGAGAGAGAGAGAGAGAGAGAGAGAGAGAGAGAGAGAGAGAGAGAGAGTATATACACAACCCTGATATCTTTCAGTGTCGTATGAAGGAAAATGAAAGAAAAAAAATATAATTAGGAATGTTTGGAGATAAGTAAAACTTTACCAGTTAACACAACTCTTCATCATCCCTATATCTCTTGAAAATCAGTCCTTTGTACTTCTTGAACTGCATAATGTTTGTACGTTGTTTGAGTTCCTTCTCTATCTGAGAATATTTTTGTATGTTACTCGGCAGTAGATTGTTTATCGCTCTGAACATTACTTGCGCTATGTTAAATTCTACCAAATCCCTGAACTTCAAGGCACTTGACTTTAAAAATAGCTCGTTGGTGTGTTCACGATCAAGTCCTGTCAGGAAATTCTGAACCTGACTAGCCTCAACCACGCATTTACCAAACAACAATCCCAATTAATTCATCCCAATCCCTCCGGTTAAGAGGGTGGTGTATTTAGATGGAGAAGCAGTTTGTACTGCTCGGTTTGTGAGCTCGGCTGCTGCTCACTCGTCATCATTCCTTTGTAGCTGATTTGATTGGCTTCTTTGTAATGAATATGGAGGAGGTGTGTGACAGGGATGAGCCGTATATTGTTCCAGAATCGACATTGCAATACATCCGTGTAATAGTCACATTGCAGAAGATGCAGTGTAAGGAAAACTGGGCCCATCAGTCACGTAAGGCTAAAACTCATATTGCTTGATAAAAAATGAAATCGAATAAGTTCCACTTTTTATGACTAGTCTTGAAAAAAAAATTCTAGTGTATCTGTAAAAAAAAAAAAGTCTGATTTAATGACTTCTTGGGCAACCGCCTTATTTACTCCTCTGACATCAACTGAAACATTGCTCAGGTGATAAATTCTTTGCCAATGGAGCTTTGAAAGTCAAAAGCAGCATGTATCTGGTGAAATTATGTTACTCGTTTTAGTCGTTATATGGGGCGGCACGGTGGCGCAGTGGTTAGTGCAGTCACCTCACAGCAAGAAGGTCCTGGGTTCGAGCCCCGGGGTAGTCCAACCTTGGGGGTCGTCCCGGGTCGTCCTCTGTGCAGAGTTTGCATGTTCTCCCCGTGTCTGCGTGGGTTTCCTCCCACAGTCCAAAGACATGTAGGTCAGGTGAGTCAGCCGTACTAAATTGTCCCTAAGTGTGAAAGTGTGTGTGTGTGTGTGTGTGTGATGGCCAGACCGCCTGTCCAGGATGTCTCCCCGCCTGCTGCCCAATGACTGCTGGGATAGGCTCCAGCATCCCCGCGACCCTGAGAGCAGGATAAGCGGTTTGGAGATGTATTTATTCTCTAAGCAAAATAAAAGAATATCTTTAATACAATTACAAGTATTATTGCCATCATATTCTAATTCAACAGAATGTTTTTTTTCAAAATATGGAAGTTGTTCTGGCTGAAATTTTTTTTTCTTCTCCCTTTTTCTCCCCAATCGAAATTTTCGGTCAATTACCCCAGTCTTCCGAGCCGTCCCGGTCACTGCTCCACCCCTTCTGCCGATCCGGGGAGGGCTGCAGACTACCACATGCCTCCTCCAATACGTGTGGAGTCGCCAGCCGCTTCTTTTCACCTGACAGTGAGGAGTTTCACCAGGGGGACGTAGCGCGTGGGAGGATCACGCTATTCCCCCCAGTTCCCCTGCCCTCAAGAACAGGCGCCCTGACCGACCAGAGGAGGCGCTAGTACAGTGACCTGAACACATACCCACATCCGGCTTCCCACCCACAGACACGGCCAATTGTGTCTTTAGGGACACCGACCAATCCGGAAGTAACACGGGGATTCGAACCGGCGATCCCCATGTTAGTAGGCAACGGAATACACTGCCACGCCACCTGGACATCCCCCTGGCTGAAATAATCTTAAAGTAGGTGTCGTTCTCCTGTCTTCATTAAGGACCGGCCACAGGACAGGCCCACGCCTGCACAGTACCTCTCCGGTCGGCACTCCGTCCTCCAGAAGTCCTCCTCCCTGAATCTGGCCTCCTCCTCTTCCTCCTCCTCCACCGTGGGCTGCAGTGTGACCTCGCTGAGCCCCAGTGCCAAGGAGGACATGACCCCAGACAGGACACCGAGCTCCTAGGAGGAGCAGAGGAGACGCAGCTGCTGGTCTTCCCAGACCAGGTCTGGTTTTGGAGCAGACTTGTTATTATATATACATAAAGAGATGCTGCAGGTTTCTGAGTGTGAAAAGCCTCCTGCTGAACGTTTCGCTTCACCCCGTTATCACCACAACACAAGGCACAAGGGGTGGAGACTTCCGTCTGATCAGCAATGCAGAATAGCTCAAGACATGAGTAGTGTTTTTACTTAAGTGCATTTCTTTACATTTTTGTTTGCTTTTTTTGTTTGTCAGTGATGCTGCTTTTGGTGGCCAGATGTTTCTAAGATTAATTAATAACCAGATGCAGGGGGCAGTTAAGATACTCCAAAATAGCAGAAATGAAAAAGTTGCATAGAGGATGGAGAGCCACTTTATTGTGTACATATTCCATAGCTGAAGAAAATTCCTCGAGACTGAGCCGCATTCTTGACATCGTTGCCAAAATCTCAGGTCACTTTTTAAAAATCAGCCGTGAGCTTCATAGCAGCAAATCCATTACCTAGTCCATTTTGAAGCAGATGTCTGCGGCACACACGGCTGGTGTCTGCACACGCTGGTGGTGCGTCATCCACCTCTCATTCTAGGAATGCATAGCAAGGAATTCGCCCTATCCATTTCCCATTAGTGCACTCACTGTGTACGAACATCTGTGTTTCCACTTGCACACACACACACACACACACACACACACACACACACAAATGCATGCATACATACAAACCATACACACGTACACACACACACACATGCATATGCACATACAAACCACACACACACAGATGCATATGCACATACAAACCACACACACGTACACACATAGCATAGAAAAGCCACAAAGCTCGCCTCTGTTGTCATAGAAACAGCCCTTTTCATGTGATCTCCTGATCACAGGGCCTTTGACTAAACCGATGTTAGCCAGGGGGGAAAAGTCGCTCTGTTCCTACACATAGAAAGAGAGAGAGAGAGGTTGCTCCTTGGTGAAATAACCCGCTAGCTCTCAAAGCCAAACCAGTCTTGCACCCTCCCATCCACCCAGCACCCACCACGACCACCATGTGCTGAGCCCAAACTGGGAAGCAACACAAGAGTACAGTCTGCTTCATACACCACTCACTGACCACGATGTCTTCTGGCCTCGCTGCAGTGCGAAGGTCAATGAGTCACCTAAATAACACCCCCGAATACAGATATCCTTATCGTTACCGCCAGATGACTGACTGCAACCGTTTGAGTCATTCTCAGGCTTTCATGTGTTCTCTTATCTGCTGTAATATCTCTCTCTCGCTCACTCTCTCGTTCTCACTCTCTCTCTCTCTTGTTCTCTCTCGTTCTCACGCTCTCGTTCTCCCCCTCTCTCTCCCTCTCTCATTCTCACTCTCTCTCGTTCTCTCTCTGTCTCTCTCTCGTTCTCACTCTCTCTTGTTCTCTCGTTCTCACGCGCTCTGTCTCGTTCTCACTCTCGTTCTGTCGTTCTCACTCTCTGTCTCTCTCGCGCGCTGTCTCGCTCTCTCTCTCTCACACACACCCACACACACACACACACTCGCATTATCTTCCTCTCTATATTTCTTTAAAAGACGTCCAAAAAAAAATATCAAAGGATTAATTCAGCCTCATTGGTTTAAAGCAATTAACTGCTGTTCCAGCTAATCCCCGGAGTTATGTCTCAAATCCAGAAATTGGCCACTGCAGATATGCAGCTCCACCCGCACGGCATTGTTTAATTCGGTGACTGAAGTAGATAGAGGAGTTATTTAGATTTGAAAGGGAAAATAAACAAATAAATAAATAAGGGCATTTGCAAACTCTTTGATGGGGGGAAAAACACGAATTGTAAAATATGGAATAATTAGGTTTTATCTTTGCATTTCAATGTCCCACTTTTCATCATTTTTTCCAGTCGTCCAGACGGTTAATCCGGAGCATTCATTTGGGATAATTAGAATGAGAACTCTATTTATCCAATGTAAAGCCTACAAATTTGCAAAAGTTACTGGCTGTTATAATTTCGGCTGCAGGTTTTACAGTTATCCCCCATGAGAAATCTAGCTGTACATTTAATAAACGCCTCCTCTCCTCCTTGATTTGCCATGCTGTGATTACATTCGTCACAGTTCATGACACCATTCATTTAGGCCGGGATTTAACATTTTAATGAATACTTTTCACTCTCGGGATGTTTTATGAAGATTTGTTGTGATCCTTGAGCATGTCACCTATAAACTACTGCCTATTGGCTAAATGGGATTGTGTATCAAAACGGTTCGTTCTCTTTTCCCCCCTCATCCAGTCCCTCAAGTTTAGTAGCAGTGTGTGACCAGCAGGGGGCGCTCTGGGGTCACGTATTTCAATGCATAGTCAATTTTAGATTTAACCAAGGTGCAACTGTCATCTGTTAACGTAGAACAGCTGTTGATTTAATGGTTTCCATTTACAGTTTTCTCCATTATCAGAACAGGAATACTTTTGTGAGAGTTTTGTGTTACTCACCAGCTACAACAATATCTACAAGCTGTCTTTCTGACTCTGACACAAGGACAAACCAGAGATACTGCTGGAAACAAAACAAAAAAGACATTACACAAAAAGATTGAGCATAAAATGTGACAAAAACGAATTGAAAATGGCATCAGGCTGTGCACACAGGCAGTGGATTGAACGTGTAGATGATGCAACAGACACACAAACTTGCAAGATAATCATACATCAAATAAGCTTACGCAGAGATTATGTGCGAAAGTGAAAGTAGCACAAGAACGAGCGAACGTTTATGGCAGACTCACCGCATAACCAAAAGACTGAAACGAGTTTTTGAAGCTGAGCAACTTCACTTGACTTGACTTAACTTAAACAACAGAGAGAGAAGGAAGAGAGCAGGAACAAAGAAAAAATCTTATTGAAACTGGTGTGCTGTCTTTCTCTATAGATCTTTATTTGATGCTGTCTGCATGAGTGACGAGAGAGCCATATGGCCGAAGCACCAGAATCCACAGCGTGACTGACAGGTGAAGCACCAGAATCTACAGCGTGACTGACAGGTGAGTTCTCCTGGCAAATTAAACAATCTATATCTATATCTCTATTGTATTGTTAAGACCAGATATAAGAGCAGAAATGTGTCCCCTGGCATGTACTTGGGTAAGGAATGATGGAGAGGGCCACATGAGGAGTTCAGCCAAGTGCCCGTGTTTATGAAATAACAACACAAGTCTCCATTTCTGCCTATGGTTTTCCTCAGGGTCATGCCCCCAGTCACATTCATACATGTGGCTGACACTTAACGTCCATCCATCCATTATACAAGCTGCTTATCCCAGTTGGGGTCATGGGATGCTGGAGCCTATCCCAGCAGTCATTGGGCAGCAGGCAGGGAGACACCCTGGACAGGCCGCCAGGCCATCACAGGGCCGACATGTTCATAACTGCAAGTGCAACACAAGGATAAGTGTTCCTACATCACCAACATTAAAAGCAGCTGACAACAGGGAGGGGCAGGATCACCACTGCTGCAATAAAACAATGACTTTTAAAAGAGCGATGACAAAACTTCACCTAAACAGGTCTTGTGTGGTCCAACAGTCATTTCTCTTCACTTTACTCGTTCTGTATTTACTACCCTTCGCCTTCCTCATTTCTATTTCTGGCCTTAGTGGCTTTGTTCAGTTTGAAGGTGTGATTAAAGAAACTATGCAAGGAATCTGACATGAAAGGTCAGCGTAGTTCTGCTGTGACTTTGGGGTAAGCAGACATGTTTGATATTGGCAATTTACAGTACAGCAGAAATTTATCTTTTTTTGGGGGGGGGCTGTTATGGGATAGTCGATAAAAAGTCCCTCCTGGACTCTGATGACACTGCTCATGTGAACTTTGTATACAGTTCCTCAAAAGGATATTTCACTTTTGGCCTCAGTTAGTCTGTTGCCCCTGGAGCAGGTTTGGTTGAAGTATTTTTTGCAAACATATTATGACTGGTATGACTGGTGTGTGTGTGTGTCTGTGTATGTGTGTGTCCCTTTGTCTTGTTTCTTTTCCACTGATTGGGTTTACTTCCCTTCTGACACTTGCCCGACTTCTGTTTTTAGGGTTTCTAAAGCGGCGGAACCCTGGTTTGTTTAACACTCGCAGCTCCTCAGCGGGATGATGTAAGCGCTGCAATAGTAGATAACGGCGCTTAAACGTGTCTTTAACGTGTGCTTAGAGACATATTCAAGTCTTTAACCCTCCTGGCCTGACCATAAACCACTGTTGGACTGTGCCCACCTTCATATTTTTGTCATTCAGTTGGCCATTTTTTACACAATCTTCAACTGCTGTGTGTCACAAGAACTGGCACAATCTAAGCTCACCAGTGGTGTTGCCAAATAAGCAGTACCACACTCTAAAGTATAGGAAGATAGACAATACATGAATTAGACAAATAGACAATAAATCATTATGTTTAACACTACAAATGGAAAGTAATAAAACATGTATTTTTTTCCCTCTCTTAGAGACACTACACAACAAATATTCAACGTGTCACATGCCCCCGTGGGTTGAGCGGGTGTGTATGGCTGACCTAGGCAAAACCTTCACAGCTGTTTGGCCGGTGAGTCAAATGGCCCCCCACTGAAAGCAAATCTAACTTGTAAATTACTTTTGTTCCAGTCTTGCAGTGCCCCAGTCTGTACCACACCCTCGACCACAGAGAACGCACACATCATCATCGGCAGATGGCTCGGGCGACCCACAAGGTACACCTGCAGCCACTCGTTAAAGCTGAAAGCCGTAATGTTTCTCCATCAGTAACTTCTATTTTATCCAAGTTTTGTCCATTGAAACGAGCATGATGGCAGCACGGTGGCGCAGTGGTTAGCACGGTCGCCTTACAGCAAGAAGGTCCTGGGTTTGAACCCTGGGGTAGTCCAACCTTGAGGGTCGTTGCAGGTTGTCCTCTGTGTGGAGTTTGCATGTTCTCCGCATGTCTGCGTGGGTCTCCTCTGGGTGCTCCGATTTCCTCCCACAGTCCAAAGACATGTAGGTTAGGTGACTCGGCTGTACTAAATTGTCCCTAGGTATGAATGTGTGTGTGTGTGTGTGGGCCCTGTGATGGTCTGGCAGCCTGTCCAGGGTGTCTCCCCACCTGCCACCCAGTGACTGCTGGGACAGGCTCCAGCATGCCCACGACCCTGAGAGCGGGATAGGCAGTTTGGATAATGGATGGATGAAACGAGCATGGTGACAATGTGGTGATTTTGGTGAACAGTTAATCAGTAGAACAAAGTTCTGATATAGTGGACGTAGGAGGCACAGAGAAATAGACCTGGTGACACTGGTTTAATCTACAGACAAGTTGTAGCAGCCATTGTGGCTGGCGTGCTGTCAGCTCAGCAGTAAACAGTTCCCACCTTTGTAAAAATTGATCCTGGGTGGCGTGGCAGTGTATTCCGTTGCCTATCAACACGGGGATCAGCAGTTCGAATCCCCGTGTTACCTCCGGTTTGGCGGGCGTCCCTACAGACCTAATGGGCCGTGTCCGCGGGTGGGAAGCCGGATGTAGGTATGTGTCCTGGTTGCCACACTAGCGCCTCCTCTGGTCGATAGGGGCGATACTGGTACGCTGTGTCATGTATATCTACTCAGGCATGTATGTAAGTAACCTGCGAACATCTATTTCAGCATCTCTGGTATATTCTCTGCACCATTGCACCTTATCACTTCTTATTTCACTTGTATAAGTCAATCCTTGTGTATATATCTGAAGATTGTTGTGTTGTAGTGTTGTTATTCTATGTTAAGTACACTGAGAGAGCCACGAAACCAGAGTCAAATTCCATGTAGTGCAAACCTACATGGCCAGTAAACAGGATTCTGATTCTGGTTGATTCTGACATGCAAGAAATTGGACTTGGTGGTTGCTGACATGAAACACACAGGACCTAACACAACATTATAAGTATCCCCCCCCCCTTTTTTTTCTCCCCAATTGTACTTGGCCAATTACCCCACTTACCCCCCTCCGAGCCGTTCCGGTCACTGCTCCACCCCCTCTGCCGATCCGGGGAGGGCTGCAGACTACCACATGCCTCCTCCCATACACTGGAGTCGCCAGCCGCTTCTTTTCACCTGACAGTGAGGAGTTTCACCAGGGGGACGTAGCATGTGGGAGGATCACGCTATTCCCCCCAGTTTCCCCCTTCCTCCCCAAACAGGCGCCCAGATCAACCAGAGGAGGCGCTAGTGCAGCGACCAGGACACACGCCGACATCCCGTTTCCCACCCGCAGACACGGCCAGTTGTGTCTTTAGGGATGCCCAACCAAGCCGGAGGTAACAGGGATTCGATCTGGCGATCCCTGTGTTGGTAGGCAACGGAATAGACTGCCACACCACCTGGATGCCCCGACATTATTAGATATCTAATAAAAGTTGACCAGGCAAGGAAAGTGAGATTTTTAGAGATCGTATGGGTGTCTTTTCTGTGGAGTTTAAAAGAAAATATAGGTCCAAAAAAATTGGAGGAAATCCATAGGTCTGTACTGTACAGTGTCCATAATGATGATATTGTGCTGGTAAGAAACATCAACAGGAATGTATACAGATAGTATAAGTGTTACAGTATAAATACAGTATAAATCAGTCAGCAATACTATCTATACAACCAATGCCATTTACTAAGTGTTTAGTTGTCTAATTTGTACTGGCTGTTCTAACCTACAGATATATACATCAATATTTCCAGAAATACACTGCAAAATGAGAAGGAGGTGAGAGAAAAAGAGAACAAGAAAGGGGTGATTGGCATAAAGAGAGGGAGAGGTGGAACAAGAGGAAGAGCATGTTGAAAAACAGAGTTAATACCAGATAGCATCAACATTTTATAGGTCACAGCTTATCAGAGTTTATGAATGACCAGCCACCTAATTGCTCTGTGGACCAATGGTCCACGCCAACGTCTTACTTTCGTTTTTACAACAGCCGTTTTTAATTGCTCTGTTAAAAATGGAAGGAAGGTGATCAGTAGGCTTAGGCGATCAATATTTTTGGTTCCCTGGACCTAACTTTGTCCAAGATGAATTCCATGTCAATAATCATTAAGAACCCTGCATGCTGAGCCCCACAGCAGTTAATATTGGGTGATTAATGGGTGTCTGGGTGGCATAGCGGTCTGTTCTGTTGCCTACAAACACGGGGATCACCAGTTTGAATCCCCGTGTTACCTCCGGCTTGGTCGGGCATCCCTACAGACACAATTGGCTGTGTCTGCGGGTGGGAAGTCGGATGTGGGTATGTGTCCTGGTCGCCGCACTAGTACCTCCTCTAGTCGGTCGGGGCGCCTGTTTGGGGCGGGGGGGAACTGGGGGAATAGCGTGATCCTCCCATGTGCTACGTCCCCCTGGCAAAACTCCTCACTGTCCGGTGAAAAGAAGCGGCTGGCGACTCCACATGTATTGGAGGAGGCATGTGGTAGTCTGCAGCCCTCTCCAGTTGCTACTCCACCCTCTCTGCCAATCCAGGCAGGGCTACTGACTACCACATGCCTCCTCCGATACATGTGGAGTCGCCAGCTGTTTCATTTCACCTGACAGTGAGGCATTTCACCAGGAGGACGTAGTGTGTGGGAGAATCCCGCTATTCTCCCCAGTCCCCCCCCCCCCCGAACAGGCGTCCCTACGGACACATTTGGCCAGGTCTGCTGGTGGGAAGCCAGATGTGGGTAAGTCCTGGTCGCTGCACTAGCGCCTCCTCTAGTCGATGGGGGTGCCTGTTCGGGGGAGAGGGAGAACTGGGGGGAATAGCGTGATCCTCCGACGCGCTACATCCCCCTGGCAAAACTCCTCCCTGTCAGGTGAAAAGAAGCGGCTGGTGACTCCACATGTAACGGAGGAGGCTTGTGGTAGTCTGCAGCCCTCCCTGGATCGGCAGAGGGGGTGGAGCAGTTACCAGGACGGCTCGGAAAA
This sequence comes from Lampris incognitus, assembly GCF_029633865.1. Lineage (NCBI taxonomy): Eukaryota > Metazoa > Chordata > Actinopteri > Lampriformes > Lampridae > Lampris > Lampris incognitus. Next base: position 110,488,568 of record NC_079211.1, read on the forward strand.
GTGGGGTAATTGGCCAAATACAATTATGGAGAAAAGGGGGGGGGAATCCAAAAAAAAATTTATATATTGGGTGATTAGGGTGGTGCAGTCAGGATTAATGGTTTGGGATACCATTCAGCTCCAAAAGGCGTCCAGCATTTGACCTGCTAAAATTTCCTTCAGTAAGACATTCAGCTGTTCTACTGACCTCACAGTTTCACCCCCGTGTTGAGAGGTAGGGGGAACAATCAGAAGTAGTATATCTCCAGGGTGATTTGTATGGAGTCGGTCGTAACTGTAACACGTATCACATCTCCAGCTGCACAGAACACATCTGGACCACGTATGAGGTCATACGAAATGCTCCAGAGAAAACAGTTGTGCGGCTTAAAGTTGGGATTATGTTACTGACCTAACGTTTTCGTACTGTACCAAGTTCTGGACTTTACCCCTGCTATGACCCTTCCTCTCACTTCGACTGTGTAAGAAATGTGATCCGCGCGTTCCCCAAGCAGGTTCTGCCTCTTACGTAACAGCGCTGTTTGCAATGTTAAGTCATCCTCTGTTGTTTAAGGCAGTTTAACTCCAAGGTGACTCTAGAGGTAAACGTATACCGTAGGGATCATGACCTCTCAAAGATTTCATGTGTCTCTCGTCTTTGTTTGTTTTCTTTCCCCCATCAAGGAAAAAGGTTGAGTCGCAGCCAACAGAAGTTTCTAGCCCTGCATTACATGACCCGATCCCGCCGCCTCCCAGGTCACCTGACCAGCACCTCAGTAACCAAGGTGGCGACCCTAGAAAAGCAGGCTGGAGAGAGGCCCACCAATGGCACCAGAAATAACAACAACAACAGCAACAACAACAGCCATAGCAACAATATGTGGTATGCGGTCTGCTAAAGACATCAGCGAGGATGGAATGTGGATCAGGTGGGGAGTGGGACAGGGTGGGGGGTTTACATGGGAGCAGGAATGAGGGTAGATGAGGGTTGTGTGAGTCATGGATGTCTGCGCCTGCACACACATGTGGTAGGCATATGTGTCTGTTGCTACAAGTGCCATGCTCTCCACTGAACAAACCATTTATGTCCATCTGTGTTTACTTTGAGTTACTAAGGGCATCACAAACGTATCTGGTCGAATTATGTGAAGCAATGCAAACAAAATCATATCTCAGCTGTTTCTTTTTTTAGTTTATTTGATTTTTCGTTTTTTTCCTCATCCGCGCCAGGCTGTCCACTCTGCTGAGCAGCCTGCCAGCGGAGGTGTGCAGGGACCGAGCGGTGAGCCGGGTCCTGCAGAAGCTGAGGGGTTTTGCAGACGCCCAGGTTAAGACCCCACCAGTTCATGAAAGTTACGGCTGGTCTGCAGCCTTGGGAGCTCTGTCTGCCTGTCCTGTGTGTGGCTATAGAGGTATAGTTGAGACCCCTCAGACAACACATGCATACACACACATACAGCACATTGAATAGGTAACGCACACAGTTAGTGTTGCACAACATGATACTTTGCTGATTTCCAAAAAGAAATTCTGTTTTTTTCATATACCATTTATCAAACCTAGTGCGGACACCCGATTGGCACAGTCCGCTGCAGCCCAGAGCCCCTGAACTCAATCGATCAGCCAGCCTCAGCCACTTGGATTACAGGCACACGCCACCGCGCCCGGCTTGGGCGGCACGGTGGTGCAGTGGTTAGCACGGTCGCCTTACAGCAAGAAGGTCCTGGGTTTGAACCCTGGGGTAGTCCAACCTTGGGGGTCATCCCAGGTCATCCTCTGTGTGGAGTTTGCATGTTCTCCCCATGTCTGTGTGGGTCTCCTCTGGGTGCTCCGGTTTCCTCCCACAGTCCAAAGACATGTAGGTTAGGTGACTCGGCTGTACTAAATTGTCCCTAGATATAAATGTGTGTGTGTGTGTGTGTGTGTGTGTGTGTGTGTGTGTGTGTGTGTGTGTGTGTGTGTGTGTGTGTGTGTGTGTGTGTGTGTGTGTCTGATGGCATGGTGACCTGTCCAGGGTGTCTCCCCGCCTGCCGCCCAATGACTGCTGGGATAGGCTCCGGCATTCCTGAGAGCAGGATAAGCGGTTCAGATAATGGATGGATGGTGTTTACCACTTCCAGGCAGGCTCCAGGAAATAGTATCCTTAAATAGCAGTTTGAGGTCGTACTGAAAGGCAGCCTGTTCCAGGATGTGTCACACTTCTCTACTCATTTCAGACAGCGAGGACAAAAGAGTTTGGCAAACCAGAATCAGGCACAAGGCGTCTTGTCAGTAGTCTGACATCCCGTGGCGAGATGTCAAAGTGCCAGCTGGTGATTGACAGCCAGTGTAGCCAATCAAAATATCGCCACTGGAATCCTGCAGAAAAGAAATGACAGAAAACTGAGATGACACTTTCCCAGACCTCGAAGTCATCTTTATAGTCATGAGATCTGGCTTCACACACCAGCCCTGAGGTGGTTTTCCTAAGTCCCCGGCCATGGCAGACATTTTTTGAAATTGCACTTTGATAATGTGATGTGAATTACAAATGTGCTAATGGTTTGTATCAGTAAAATAACATTTTCTGATTGTCTCCATCAAGATCAAGAACAATTTAAATTTATTGTCATTACTATCTTGTACTTGCGTACACAGAAGAAACAAAGTTTCGTTTCTCCCAGCCCACAGCAGTGCAACACAAAAGATAAAAACACATCCAAATTTCCAAAATCGACACCACCAAAAACGTACAAAAACAGAGAGAATAAAGCAACAAAAAAACCACACAAACAGTTAATAACACAGTCCACTCAGTGCAAAACATTCCAAAAACTCCACTGTCCAGAGATCGAACTCCAGCCAGGATGACTGTCGGAACTGCCAGTCTGTATGGGCTAGCAGTTAGCTTAGCCTGGCCCGCTTCCGCGTCCTGTCAGACCACCGTCAGTGCTTCCTCTTCATGTGCAGCTCCAGTCAGGGTCGTGGTCCTTGGGCCCACTGGACACAGCAGACCAGGCTTCCTCAGCCAATCCAATGCCAGCTCTGCCAGCCAGACACCTCTGACACACCTCCCCGCACTCCACACGATGACACAAACGCAGACACAGACAAAAACACACTGCAGTCAACGCTAGGCGAGGCCACCGCCAGACCACCTCGGTGTTTCCTCTCAGGTGCAGCTCCGAGCAGGGCTGTGGTCCCTAGGCCCACAGGACACAGCAGACAAAGCTCTCTCAGCTGATCCAACACCAGCTCTCCCAGCCATCGAACGGAAAAAAAATCAAAGATCAAAATAAAAACTTCACACAGTAACACAAACTTAGATGTAGACATGGACAAACATCAACATGTTTGCTGCCTGTATGTAGTTTCTCTTGACTTACTTGACAGATCTATGCAGTTGACCTTATCACCCCCACCAGGCCAGGTATATGAGACAGTCTTTTCCCCAGCGCTACAGACCACACACCCTATGAGCATGCCCCTACTGGCTACCGCTGTCACTATGCATCCCTCCTGAGCCCTGGAGCACATCGCAAAAACTTTAACAACAGGAAGCAAAGTAATAAACACCAGAGAACAGACGTTAACTATGTCAGCTGGACTGAAGGGTCGGTGGAGAGGTGCAACGGCCACTGCTCATTCTATTTCCATTTGTGTGTGTGTGTGCATGTCTGTCTGTCAGATGAGTGCCGGCCACCCAACAACCTTCACAGCAGAAGGGTAACAGCTGGCCACTGTTGCTGCCTTCAAATATCTGGGAAGCTTATTATCTGACACCTGCGCAGTGGATGATGAGAGCCAGCACCACCTCAAACAAGCCTCAACATCTTTTGGTCGTCTCAGGAGAAAGGTTTCCCAGAACAGCAACCTCAGTCTCCACACCAAAGTGCTTGTTTACAGAGCAGTGTGCATCTTCACACTACTATATGGATGTGAGGCATGGACCGTCTACAGCCACCATCTCAGACGTCTAGAGGCCTTCCATGTGAGGTGTCTCCAGAGGATCCTCGGCATTACTTGGGAGGACAGAGTGCCACACACGAAGGGGTTGGAACGGGTAGGCAGTTGCAGCGTGGAGTCTACCCTAAACCACCATCAACTCAGGTGGCTTGGGCATGTCATTCACATACCTAGATGACGACTTCCACGTAAAGTCCTGTATGGCCAATTGCACCTTGGTCAACACACTGCTGGTGGGCAGAAGAAGTGGTTCAAAGACCAAATGAAGACCACACTGAAAAGATGCTAGTTCAACCCCTCTTCTTTGGAGGAACTTGCCTCCTGCCGCACCACCTGGCGCTCTCAAGTCTCGCAGGGTGTGAAGTATATGGAAAACCAGCGCACACAACACCGTGTAGCAAAGCGTGCGAAGAGGCATGCTCGCAAAGCTACCCCCCCCAGCACCACTTTTACATGCCCGATCTGCAACTGTGCATCCAGGATTGGACTATTCAGCCACCAAAGGACTCACAAATGGGAGAAGATGGTCACCATCGGATACGATGGACAACCAGCAAGTTTGTGTGTGTGTGTATGTGTGTGTGTGTGTGTGTGTGTGTGTATGTGTGTGTGTGTGTGTGTGTGTTTTCCTGTCTCAGAACAGTGCACGGTCATCATCTCTGAAGCTGAGTGTTGTATCAGACATACTGCACTCTTATTTTGGTTTCCATTTCTCTTCCAGGAGGAGGTATGGGTTGGTGGGAATGGGGCTGGGAGGGAGCACAGCAAAGGTTGGCTTTCAGACTGAGCAGGTCGTTATTCAGAGAAGTAACCTAGAGAGGCACCGTCTCTTCATCTGCTAAATTCTAAGCAGAAATAAAGTGACTTTGTTACCAAGTTTTCCTAACTTACTAAAGTCAAAGACATGATTTTTTTTTTTGAGTTACCTTAACAATACCCGTGGGTGAATTACACTCTGCATTTAAACCATCCTGGCTCTGTAGCTAGGAGCAGTGGGCAGCCGCCGTGCAGCTTCCGGGGACCAACTCCAGTTCGTCTTGCCATGCCTTGCTCAGGAGCACAGACTGGAGTATTAACCCTAACATGCATGTCTTTCTGATGGTGGGGGAAACTGGAGCACAAGGAGAAAACCCACCTCAGACACGGGGAGAACATGCAAACTCCACACAGAGGACAACCTGCGATGACCCTCAAGGTTGGTGGTTCAAACCCGGGCCTTCTTGCTATCAGGCGACAGCGCTAACCACTGGGCCACCGTGACCAGTATCATGTCTAAGAGCTGTTACTATGTCAACTAGATGAGAGCATGTGTATATGTGGGTTATGCGTAGTCCTTCTTCAGAACTCAGTGTTGTGACATGGTAAATATCGTCATCCTTCTCTGTTTCCCAACCTCTCTCTGTCTTCCTCTATCTCTGTCAGATCGCCATGGAGCACATGGCTCAGATGCCCAGGGAGGAGGAGTACGACAGGACAGGTACCAGAGACCGGAGCTAAGTGGCCAAAGATGATATTACATGAATGTGTGAGCAAAACTGCAGCCATATGCAGATATTTGCACAGACTACCGCCACCTGCTGGTATGGAGCGTTATTTCCTCTCACACAGGCGCAGAACCTACATGCTAGTTGGCCGTTGGCTGTACTCTGTGGCGTGTTCAAGTGCTACTTTTTGGCCCAGACACAGGTGACGTGAGGCGACGCAACAGTCGGCCTTCGTCGCCGCTAGTTCTCTGATGTTGGTTTGGTGTGTCTGGGCCCTTACAAGTAGTCTGCTCAAAATATTGATTGAGTGTTGGGGAGGGGGAAGAGGGCACGAAAAGCACCTGTACTGCAGATGCCAAGTTGCCAAACAAGCACCACCCGATGATGACGGAGAAACCAGAACAAGAGGCAGCTTCCAGCGACAATCCGTGGCCACATCTGGCCACATTTTTCATACCAAGATGTAAAAAAAGCAACAGTTACATGATGAAGTGCTTGCTGTACCTCCCGAAAAACACTGAGATCTCTGCTTTTAAAAACTCCTCTTCTAACCTCCGCAAGCACATCGAAGTAAGTTGCACATATTGTGAAAATGTAGTTAGCTAAATAACGTTAGCTATGCTAATTTTTTCATGTGTCACGTTAATCTTTGATGTTATGGTGATGTAAGCTACTAAAAAGACTCGCTGGCCAATCGGCCAGGGGGTCGAGCGGTTAGCCATGTCTCCTTGTGGTGCAGTACAACCCAGGTTCGAATCCCACAGTGGACGGAAATATGCTCGGTTACATTGGTGGCAGCGGTGTGATCTGGAAGTGTCTGGAAGCGTGTAAACTACTAAAAAGACTCACTGGCTGATTGGCCAGTGGGTCGGCCCCCTTAGGGTTCGGCCGCTTTGGTGGAGTGGTTAGTGATGTTGCCTCGTGGTGCAGTACAACCCTGGTTTGAATCCTGCAGTGGGCGGAAATATGCTCGCTTACAATAATGACACTAACTTGTATCTTCATGCGTGCTTAATAATCCAGGTGAGGAAATCACAAGAAGTTGACTCAGTTCATCCTGACACAACGTTTATTGGAAGAAATGTTTCATCACTCATCTAAGTGTGTCTGACGCAGTCTCAGCTAACAGCAGCTTACCGCAACCTTATAAACAGACACAGTACAAACCCTCTAAACTGGGATGGTTGCATCACAATCACAACCTGGCCACGGCTATTACAGCAGATCACTGAATAATATTCTGCATGCATCAACTCGAGTCATTTTCTGTGGGAGTAATTGTACTTTTTTACTTGAGTACAGATGTTCAGTACTCTACCATCCCTGACTGTGAATCAAATGAAGCTTCCATGCATTTTTCAAGAGGAATGCATATCAAATGTAATAGCCTGGATGTGATTAAAAGTGGCTCATATTGTGTCAACATGTATTATCGTGTCTCCTCCTAAAGCGCCGTTTTTGGCTAAAGTCAGCAGAGAACTCTAGCGCTCCTTATCCCTTTCACGATAAGCTGTTCTCTGAGTTATTTTCCCCCTGGGTTGGAAGGCAGGAGGGGCAAAATTCAACAACCCGGTCTGGGGAGAGAGAAGAGAGGAGGCGGGCCAAAGGCTGAGCCAACACTCTGACTCGGGGGGGGGGGCAAACAAGGCGGGGCAGGTAGATGGGGGAGGAAAGGGGGATGAGTGGGCAGCAGCAAGCTAGCACACATTTCAGGAATGCCCACTATGTCCAGACTCAAAGTGCTCCACTGTGTGTGTGTGTGTGTGTGTGTGTGTGTGTGTGTGTGTGTGTGTGTGTGTGTGTGTGTGTGTGTGTGTGTGTGTGTGTGTGTGTGTGTGTGTGTGTGTGTGTGTGTGTGTGTGTGTGTGTGTGAAGCAAAACAGGAGGGAGCAGGAGGGCAGAACAGGCACTCTTTCATTTAAACCTTCTCACTCAACTTTTAATGTTCGTGCCTCGGAGCACAAAGTCTAGACCAGGCTTTATTTTGGTTTGGTTTTATCAAAAGTTCAAGTACAACTGAGTTAAGGGAATAATTGCAGACCTGTGTGTACTGTGCGATAAAACCAAGCCGAGTATATTGCCCAAACTGATGTAAAGTTGTGGTTTGTTTTTTATTTTAACGTAATACAATTTTGGCATCTAGCTGATGCTGTGCTGCAAACCACTTTACTGTAAGTGCAGCAATGCAACCCGCCTTAATTTCCTTGCTAAGCTAACAGGAAGGCCTACAAATAATGTAATATAATATAACATAACATAATGTAATATAATTATCTAATATAATATAATATAGTATAATATCCCAGCAGTCATTGGACGGCAGGCGGAGAGACACCCTGGACAGACCGCCAGTCCATCACAGGACTGCTAGGATAAGCTCCAGCATGCCCACGACCATGAGAGCAGGATAAGCAGTTTGGATAATGGATGGATTGATAATATAATATAGTATAATATACACACCCAATGAATGAATGCTGGGATAGGCTCCAGCATCCCGTGACCCTAATTAGGATAAACAGCTTGGAAAATAAAATTAATAATATAATATCTTACCGTTATCACCGTTTCTGGTGTGGGAAGATGGCGGCGCAAATTCACGTTTGCAGCAGCCTCATCCTGTAACACTGTGGGAGGATGGCGGCGTGAACTTACGTTTGCGGCGGACTCACCCAGTACCATCCATGCAGTGTCTTTGTCCACGTCTGTGTCTTCGTTTGATGGCTGGAAGAGCTGGCGCTGGATAGGCTTGGGGAGCCTGGTCTGCTGCATCCTGTGGGCCCAGGGACCACAGCCCTGCCTGGAGCTGTGCCCAAAGAGGAAGCACCGAGGACGGTCTGACAGGATTCGGAAGTGGGACAGGATAAGCTAACTGCTAACCCATGCAGTCTGGGAGATCCGATATCACCGAGGGTGGTCTGGCAGCGGCCTCACCTAGCATTGACTGTGTTTTTGGTGTCATCGTGTGGAGTGCGGGGAGGTGTGTTGAAGGTGTTTGGCTGGGAGAGCTGGTATTGGATGAGCTGGGAGAGCTTGGTCTGCCGTGTCCGGTGGGCCCAGGGACCACAGCCCTGCCTGGAGCTGCGCCAGAGGAGGAAACACCGGGGGCAGTCTGACAGGATGCAGAAGCAGGGCAGGCTAAGCTAACTGCTAGCCCATGCAGACCGGCAGTTCCAGCAGTCATCCTGGCATTCGTTCAATGGGACAGTACATTTTTATATATACACTACCGTTCAAAAGTTTGGGATCACATTGAAATGTCCATATTTTTGAAGGAAAAGCACTGTACTGTTCAATGAAGATAACTTTAAACTAGTCTTAACTTTAAAGAAATACACTCTATACATTGCTAATGTGGTAAATGACTATTCTAGCTGCAAATGTCTGGTTTTTGGTGCAATATCTACATAGGTGTATAGAGGCCCATTTCAAGCAACTATCACTCCAGTGTTCTAATGGTACAATGTGTTTGCTCATTGGCTCAGAAGGCTAATTGATGATTAGAAAACCCTTGTGCAATCATGTTCACACATCTGAAAACAGTTTAGCTCGTTACAGAAGCTACAAAACTGACCTTCCTTTGAGCAGATTGAGTTTCTGGAGCATCACATTTGTGGGGTCAATTAAACGCTCAAAATGGCCAGAAAAAGAGAACTTTCATCTGAAACTCGACAGTCTATTCTTGTTCTTAGAAATGAAGGCTATTCCATGCGAGAAATTGCTAAGAAATTGAAGATTTCCTACACTGGTGTGTACTACTCCCTTCAGAGGACAGCACAAACAGGCTCTAACCAGAGTAGAAAAAGAAGTGGGAGGCCGCGTTGCACAACTGAGCAAGAAGATAAGTACATTAGAGTCTCTAGTTTGAGAAACAGACGCCTCACAGGTCCCCAACTGGCATCTTCATTAAATAGTACCCGCAAAACACCAGTGTCAACATCTACAGTGAAGAGGCGGCTGCGGGATTCTGGGCTTCAGGGCAGAGTGGCAAAGAAAAAGCCATATCTGAGACTGACCAATAAAAGAAAAAGATTAAGATGGGCAAAAGAACACAGACATTGGACAGAGGAAGACTGGAAAAAAGTGTTGTGGATGGATGAATCCAAGTTTGAGGTGTTTGGATCACAAAGAAGAACGTTTGTGAGACGCAGAACAAATGAAAAGATGCTGGAAGAATGCCTGACGCCATCTGTTAGGCATGGTGGAGGTAATGTGATGGTCTGGGGTTGCTTTGGTGCTGGTAAGGTGGGAGATTTGTACAGGGTAAAAGGGATTCTGAATAAGGAAGGCTATCACTCCATTTTGCAACGCCATGCCATACCCAGTGGACAGCGCTTGATTGGAGCCAATTTCATCCTACAACAGGACAATGACCCTAAACACACCTCCAAATTGTGCAAGAACTATTTAGAGCAGAAGCAGGCAGCTGGTATTCTATCGGTAATGGAGTGGCCAGCGCAGTCACCAGATCTGAACCCCATTGAGCTGTTGTGGGAGCAGCTTGACCGTATGGTACGCAAGAAGTGCCCATCCAACCAATCCAACTTGTGGGAGCTGCTTCTGGAAGCGTGGGGTGCAATTTCTCCAGATTACCTCAACAAATTAACAGCTAGAATGCCAAAGGTCTGCAATGCTGTAATTGCTGCAAATGGAGGATTCTTTGACGAAAGCAAAGTTTGATGTAAAAAAAATCTTATTTCAAATACAAATCATTATTTCTAACCTTGTCAATGTCTTGACTCTATTTTCTATTCATTTCACAACATATGGTGGTGAATAAGTGTGACTTTTCATGGAAAACACAAAATTGTTTGGGTGATCCCAAACTTTTGAACGGTAGTGTATATATGTTGGATATATATGTATTTTGTAGTTTTTTGTAGTTTGGATGTGTTGTTGTCTTTGTGCTGCACTGCTGTGGGCTGGGGGAAATACATATTTCATTTCATGTGTGCAGGTGATTCCTGATAGCATATACACTCACCGGCCACTTTATTAGGCACACCTGTCCAACTGCTCGCTAAAGCAAATTTCTAATCAGCCAATCACATGGCAGCAACTCAATGCATTTAGGCATGTAGACATGGTCAAGACGATCTGCTGCAGTTCAAACCGAGCATCAGAATGGGGAAGAAAGGTGATTTAAGTGACTTTGAACGTGGCATGGTTGTTGGTGCCAGACGGGCTGGTCTGAGTATTTCAGAAACTGCTGATCTACTGGGATTTTCACGCACATCCATCTCTAGGGTTTACAGAGAATGGTCCCGAAAAGAGAAAATATCCAGTGAGCGGCAGTTCTGTGGGCGAAAATGCCTTGTTGATGCCAGAGGTCAGAGGAGAATGGCCAGACTGGTTCGAGCTGATAGAAAGGCAACAGTAACTCAAATAACCACTCATTACAACCGAGGTATGCAGAAGAGCATCTCTGAACGCACAACACGTCGAACCTTGAGGCAGATGGGCTACAGCAGAAGAAGACCACACCGGGTGCCACTCCTGTCAGCTAAGAACAGGAAACTGAGGCTACAATTCGCACAGGCTCACCAAAATTGGACAATAGAAGATTGGAAAAACGTCGCCTGGTCTGATGAGTCTCGATTTCTGCTGCGACATTCGGATGGTAGGGTCAGAATTTGGCGTCAACAACATGAAAGCATGGATCCATCCTGCCTTGTATCAACGGTTCAGGCTGGTGGTGGTGGTGTAATGGTGTGGGGGATATTTTCTTGGCACACTTTGGGCCCCTTAGTACCAATTGAGCATCGTGTCAACGCCACAGCCTACCTGAGTATTGTTGCTGACCATGTCCATCCCTTTATGACCAGTGTTCCCATCTTCTGCTGGCTACTTCCAGCAGGATAACGCGCCATGTCATAAAGCTCGAATCATCTCAGACTGGTTTCTTGAACATGACAATGAGTTCACTGTACTCAAATGGCCTCCACAGTCACCAGATCTCAATCCAATAGAGCACCTTTGGGATGTGGTGGACCGGGAGATTCGCATCATGGATGTGCAGCCAACAAATCTGCAGCAACTGCGTGATGCTATCATGTCAATATGGACCAAACTCTCTGAGGAATGTTTCCAGTACCTTGTTGAATCTATGCCACGAAGGATTAAGGCAGTTCTGAAGGCAAAAGGGGGTCCAACCCGGTACTAGCAAGGTGTACCTAATAAAGTGCCAGTGAGTGTATGTTTCCTAACAAGAGGATCTGAGTTTGATCCTTTGTGGGGTCACATACAAGGTATTTGAGTAGAACTTAAGTTAATATTCAAAAGATCCTTAAAAGATAAATTAAATGTCCCTTTGTGTCAGGAATACTGAGCTAGTCAGCTAATCCCGCGTGCCAGCTAGCAGAGGAAAAGAGAAACCTGCTCTAGCGGCATTATCAAAACATGCAAAAGCACTGACACAAATCAGAAGAGGAGGGCAGTAGATGGCAAATTATTTTTACAAGTTGGATGAGACATATTCAGATGTACTCTGGTCTGACAGCGTGTGTTCTTTCCTCACACACCATATCAGTAGCCTGACAAACTGAGCAGCCCACAGGAAAATCCAATATTTACTCTGCAGCTCAGTGGCGGACGCTGGAGCCTTGCATGTTATGAAAGTGGAGCTGGCTGCTGTCGGGACAGGGCAGTGTTTGAACAGTGGAGGGAGGGGTTACCACATCACACGCCGCTGTCCAAACAGTCCGTTAAAAAGCTGCAAGGCAATAAAATCAGCTTTAGACTTTCATTGACACCTTTTGAGAGCTTGTGTTGTTTAAGGTTGCAGGATGTGTAGTAGGGAATGACATTTAGACAGCTCTTGTAGTTCTGCAGTTGTAGGCACTGAAAGGGCAAAGTCCGCGCAAATCCCTCCTACTACAACAGCCCTGTGGCTTTCATCCCTGACACTTCTTCCTGTTTTTCTCTTTTCACCGTTATCTTCTGTTGCGTTCAGGGTAGGTTGCTTCATGTGAGATGGTGTGTTGAACTGTAAAAGCTGCTTTGCTTCCAGTCATGCCACGGTTCAACTGATCAGTACCAGGAGTTTCAGTCCCACCGCTACATGACTCCTCGTGAGCCCATTGGCTAACTGATAAAAAAAAACAAATTCCACTCGGCCGGGCCTTTGCACACATAGATACCCTCTTATCGCTGTTGGAAGAGTAAGGGCACTCTGCCTGCACCGGTCTCAAAGTCACCCTGCAGTCCACACCGGCAGCCCAGACCCAAGCTCCCCTGCTGTTCTAGCACAAGAAACACACGGTGAATGGACTGGAGTTATGTGGAATGACGGTGTCACAGTGACAAATGTCATGTTGACTCACTTCGGTTCGACCGACCTGACACACTCCTGCCGGGCCTCAGATGATCTCCACCGCCGACCAGAATAGACATGTAGCTTTAGCTGAAAGTACACACATATCACACCTTTACGGCTGAGGCCGCTGGAGGTTAATACCTGCTATCCCCTGGATTAACTGGTACAACCCAGTACTGCTGGTGGTTAGGTTACAACTTACCACCACATCATGTCATACTATAAAGTACATTACTTTTGTTGGGGGGGGGTCATATAGTATATATATAGTATCTGCACAGCCTGGAAGCAATGTGTTTACATTTAGTAACATCTCAAATAAGTGTGATTCTGAACTGAAGCGCATCGATTGGGGATTTGTCAAGCTAGGGGCAGTTGGGAATCTTCAGTATTGCAGCAGAGCCGGAGCAGGACAAGCCTGGCTGCTGTGGAACGTTGTCCCGTAACACTGGGTGGTCCTCGGGAAAACACACCGTCACGCATTTTCCAGTAAGAGGGCGTTTCGATAATGTATGCTTGTTTGTAAGTGTGTTTATGTACTTACACCACACACACACACACACACACACAAATGTCTGTCTCTGCTTTTCTGTTACCCTCTCGGTGTGCGTGTGTGAGAGAGTTCTGGGATTGTGTGTGTGTGTGTGTGTGTGTGTGTGTGTTTTCTAGGCAGCCTGTATTTGCTGGCGTGTTGCTGGCTCGGGGCAGGGTCGGAACCTTCAGCCTTGGGGGGGGGGGGTCTCATTTAAAGATGCGTGAAACAGATCAGCAGTTATGATTCGAGGTGTAAGCCCAGTAATAACAATAGCTAGCTCTGTGTCTGTGTCTGGCACTTTTCCTCACTGTGTGCTGTCTCGCTGACATGTGTCAAACATGTCACCACCCGAAGTGGGAGAAGAGACATATTTTCCTTGAATGTTAGGAATCTGAAATTCATTTGATTGTTCATCCAATATCCCACGTTTTTGACTTGTATTTTTGACATGCAGTGTGAATCCGTTTGATCTGTTCTGTTGGGGGTTTTTGGCTCTTGCTGCATCAGTGCTTTCCATGACAAATTCACAGGGGGGGAATCTGCCACGACGTGCGAGAAGAATTCAAGTGATTATCGTGTTCTTGCAGCAGGCGGGCCACATCTCGCAAGAGCTGCCACATGTACAGGAAGTGAAACCATGGCGACAGGAGCATGTGGGTCATGCGTGACGCCAGCCGGCTCACAGCTTGCGGTAGCTTGTGCCTATTGAATATCACTTTGGCAAGCCTGGCGCTGCCTGCCGTGACTCAGCCAAATGTATTACACAAGATGTCCACCTTGTGTCTTGCCTTTATGTGTCTTTACATACTCGTTACAGGACATTTCTATGTTGTTTTTATGTTTATTTACAGACTCATTACAGGATATTTCTATGTTGTTTTTATGTTTCTTTAAAGACTCATTACAGGACAGTATTTGTTGTTTTTATGTTTCTTTACATACTCGTTACAGGACAGTATTTGTTGTTTTTATGTTTCTTTACAGACTCGTTACAGGACATTTCTATGTTGTTTGTATGTTTCTTTACATACTCGTTACAGGACAGTCTTTGTTGTTTTTATGTTTTTTTACAGACTCGTTACAGAACATTTCTATGTTGTTTTTATGTTTCTTTACAGACTCGTTACAGGACATTTCTTTGTTGTGTGTATGTTCCTTTACAGACTCGTTACAGGACATTTCTATGTTGTTTGTATGTTTCTTTACAGACTCGTTAAAGGACATTTCTTTGTTGTTTGTATGTTTCTTCTCATACTCATTACAGGACAGTGTTGTTTTTATGTTTCTTTACAGACACGTTACCGGACATTTCTGTGTTGTTTGTATGTTCTTTACAGACTCGTTACAGAACAGTATTTGTTGTTTTTATGTTACTTTACAAACTCGTTACATGACATTCCTATGTTGCTTTTATTTTTCTTTACAGACTCGTTACAGGACAGTATTTGTTGTTTTTATGTTACTTTACAAACTCGTTACAGGACATTTCTATGTTGCTTTTATTTTTCTTTACAGACTCGTTACAGGACAGTATTTGTTGTTTGTATGTTTCTTTACAGACTCATTACAGGACAGTCTTTGTTGTTTGTATGTTTCCTTACAGACACGGTACAGGACATTTCTATGTTGTTTGTATGTTTCTTTACAGACTCGTTACAGAACAGTATTTGTTGTTTTTATGTTACTTTACAGACTCGTTACAGTACATTTCTATGTTGCTTTTATTTTTCTTTACAGACTTATTACAGGACAGTATTTGTTGTTTTTATGTTACTTTATAAACTCGTTACAGGACATTTCTATGTTGCTTTTATTTTTCTTTACAGACTCGTTACAGGACAGTATTTGTTGTTTTTATGTTTCTTTACAGACCCGTTACAGGACATCTCTATGTTGTTTGTATGTTTCTTTACAGACTCGTTACAGGACAGTCTTTGTTGTGTGTATGTTTCTTTACATACTCATTACAGGACATTTCTATGTTGTTTGTATGTTTCTTTACAGACTTGTTACAGGGCAGTCTTTGTTGTTTGTATGTTTCTTTACAGACTCGTTACAGGACATTTCTATGTTGTTTTTATGTTTCTTTACAGACTCGTTACAGGAAATTTCTATGTTGTTTGTATGTTTCTTTGCAGACTCTTTACAGGACAGTCTTTGTGTGTATGTTTCCTTACATACTCATTACAGGACAGTTTTTGTTGTTTTTATGTTTCTTGACAGACTCGTTACAGGACATTTCCTTGTTGTTTGTATGTTTCTTTACAGACTCGTTACAGGACATTTCTATGTTGTTTTTATGTTTTTTTTACAGACTCGTTACAGGACAGTCTGTTGTTTTTATGTTTCTTTACAGACTCGTTACAGATCATTTCTATGTTGTTTTTATGTTTCTTTACAGACTCGTTACAGGACAGTATTTGTTGTTTTTATGTTTCTTTACAGACTCATTACAGGACATTTTTATGTTTCTTTACAGACTCGTTACAGGACATTTCTTTGATGTTTTCATGTTTCTTTACAGACTCGTTACAGGACATTTCTATGTTGTTTTTATGTTTTTTTTACAGACTTGTTACAGGACAGTATTTGTTTTTATGTTTCTTTACAGACTCGTTACAGGACATTTCTTTGTTGTTTGTATATTTCTCTACAGACTCGTTACAGGACATTTTATGTTGTTTGTATGTTTCTTTACAGACTTGTTACAGGACTTTTCTATGTTGTTTTTATGTGTCTTTACAGACTCGTTACAGGACATTTCTATGTTGTTTTTATGTTTCTTTACAGACTCGTTACAGGACATTTCTATGTTGTTTTTATGTTACTTTACAGACTCGTTACAGGACATTTCTATGTTGTTTTTATGTTTCTTTACAGACTCATTACAGGACAATTCTTTGTTGCTGTTATGTTTCTTTACTCATTACAAGACATTTCTTTTTTGCTTTTCTTTCCCTCACTCCTCAAGGGATGTTTTTTTCTCTCTACAGGCCAGTTATGGCAATGTGGTCCCTTCTTATGGCTCATGTGCTGTGTCTCACGCTCCTGATAGACTGGACCGCTTTTCTCAGAAGTGTGTGTGTATGTGTGTGTTTTTCCGTTATTTATCAGCTTTTAGATAGCCGCTCGCTCTCTTCACATGTGTGGCTCAGCCAGTTTGCTGGCTTTTCAAGGCAAACGCTTCACTGAAGGGAAACCTGATTTATGGCTTCGTAAGACATTACTGGAATGAAAAAGTGGAGAGAAGAAAAAAAAAAGGTGATGCCTGTTTACATTAAAGTCAACCTGATTATACAGGAGGCTGGCTTGTTGCTAAACTTGTACTACGCCAATGACCCAGGCAACACATGGCTTACTGTCCAAAGCTGCAGTAAGGCTCCTGTGTGTGGTTTGGTTCAGTGTCATGGAGAAGACTTGCAGTTAGGCTGAGACTGAAGGTGTTTTGTTGCCGGAGGTATTTGAGGATAAGGATCTCTTGTCCACTGCCCCTGGCGGTGAAAAGGTGCTAGAAAATAAGCCACCTTGACTGAGTAGAGGAATAGCGTATGGCTGTGTGTGTGTGTGTGTGTGTGTGTGTGTGTGTGTGTGTGTGTGTGTGCGTGTGTGCGTGCGTGCGTGCGTCAAATAGTCATGGTGCTGTGAATCAAAAGGAGAACTTCCCAGTTCAGTGTTTCCACACATTTAGACGCTGATGCAATGGAAATGGCACAGGAAGAGAAGGCTGGGTGTTGCAGAGTTTGTATTATCTGTCTATCTCACTCAGCCTGACCTGTCTGAAGCCCATCAGTTTTCTTCATGCAGTGTCCATCCCCTGCTCTCAGGGTCGCGGGGATGCTGATGCTGGAGCCTATTCCAGCAGTCATTGGGCGGCAGGCAGGGAGACACCCTGGACAAGCTGCCAGGCCATCACAGGGCTGACACACACACCCATTCATTCCTAGGGACAATTTAGTACCACCAATTCACCTTACTTACATATCTTTGGACTGTGGGAGGAAACCGGAGCCCTCGGAGGAAACCCACGCAGACACAGGGAGAACATGCAAACTCCACACAGAGGATGACCCGGGATGACCCACCAAGGTTGGACTACCCCGGGGCTCGAACCCAGGACCTTCTTGCTGTAAGGCGACCGTGCTAACCACTATGCCACCGTGCCGCCTTCATGCAATGTATGCAACTGAAAGAAATTATGTTCAGGAAGATGATGGAGCAACTCAGCGTGGTATTTATTCCAATGCTCAGTGTTCGTATCACGGTGTGTGTATGCATATTGGGTGTGCTATGGTAGATTACGTTGTCAGTGTCTTTAAAAGGTTAAAGTATTTTATTTACTGAAAATGCTCAAGACTGTGGAAATGATAGTGGACTTTAGGAGAAACCCCTCAGCACTCCTACCCCTCACAATATCCAACAGCCCTGTGTCAACCATGGAGACCTTCAAGTTTCTGGGAACTACCGTTTCCAAAGACCTGAAGTGGGAGGCCAACATCAACTCCATCCTCAAAAAGGCTTGCAGAGGATGTTCTTTCTGCAGCAACTGAGGAAATTTGGTCTGCCACGGGAGCTGTTGAGCCAGTTCTACACTGCAGTCATTGAATCAGTCTGGTGTACATCCAACACAGTCTGGTTCGAAGCAGCAACTAAACGGGAAAGGAACAGACTGCAGGGAACAGTAAGAACAGCAGGAAAAAAAATCATTGGTGCTCCCCTGCCCAACCTGCAGGAGTTGTACACCTCTAGAGCTCAAGAAACAGGTAGGTAGAATCAGCACAGACCCCCCCCCCACACCAAGGTCACAGTCTGTTTCAACTCCTACCCTCTGGCAAGTGCTACAGAGCAATGTGCATCAAAACCACCAGACACAGGAACCGTTTCCTCCTACAGACCACAGTGTTGTAGTACTCCAGTCCAGGACTCGGACTCGAGTCCTGATTTTCAGGACTCATGACTCGACTTTGACTTGAGCACTGATGGCTCGGACTTGGACTTGGACTCGAGCATTGACTGCATTCGGACTCAGAAGTTGAAGATGAGGACTTGGACTTGTTAATTGATAAAGGCTGTTTTTTTGTTTTTGTTAGTTTTGTTATGTTTTTTTTGTAAGAGGCCCTAATAATTTGGCATAAGATATTGATAGCTATATTAATACCGTAACATTATTCAATTTCATGCAAGGGCAGGCACGTGTGTTCCACCTACATACGGATTCACGTGCATACCCTCATCTTCAGTAACAGTTAGTGCTAAGATGCCTAAAGAGACACCCGGAATTGTGGACTTTGCTTACATGGATTTTACATCAAATTCCGGCAACTGCACTACTAGATGTTTGATATGTAAACAAACTATTGAGGAGAAGACCGGGACAACCTCAAACTTCAACAGACATCTGTCATGTCTGTTGAAGATACATATAGTGCTCTACTCTGGCACCGTAAAAAAGTATATGTATCCTCAAGATACATACACTACAATTTGTATGTACCTTGAAGATACATATACTGAGTCGAGTTCCAAGATGGGCTTCAGTGCTCCACTCTGGCACCATAAAAAGTATATGTATCTTCAAGATACATACAAATTGTAGGGTATGTATCTTGAAGATACATATACTTTTTTACGGTGCCAGAGTGGAGCACTGGAGCCCATCTTGGAACTCCACTCAGACTCAACCTTGATGACTCGCACTCATGTAATAAGGACTTGACTCGGACTCTTCTTTGGGGACTCGGACTCAAACACTGCGGACTCGAGACTCGATTCGGACTCGAGGTTTAGTGACTTGACTGCAACACTGACAGGCCATCTCTCTCATGAACACTTAACAGCATAGTGCAGGAATAGACACTTATTATGTAAATATAACACTTTGTAAATAGCCCCCACTGATTAAGACGTCTCACCTACATTTGCACTACCTCCTTAAACCAGATGTGCAATACAAATGTTTGTACAATGCAAATGTACAATTGAAAATACACATACAACTGCTGTATACTGGTTACAAATGTATTGCTGTTATTGTTGTGGATGTAACATAGGTATAATATAGTATATAATTATATCATATATAACAGATAAATATATAGCATATTTATTTAGTGTTGTGTAGTGAGCTACTTTTGGCAGGTTAGGTATTCACCATGTGGACCAGAGACTGTCCCTTTAAGACAGTGGGTTCAGGGGTTAGCAGTGGGGATTGTGGGTAGACGTGAGGTTGAGATTTTGATGATTGTGAACTGTGCACTTGAAGTTTGTTGGAGGAAATGGATGACCCCATGGCTGGGTGGTCAAAAAGAGAAGTGGTCTCGTCTCTTTTCTGTCATCCTCCACATTGGTGACCCCGACGTAACCTGCTACTGCAGGTCAATTTCCCCTGGACGGTGCAGCACCCTGGTCTGCTGCTCGCCAATGGGCTGTGTTCCAGGATAGCGCTGGCATTTTCACTTCGCGGCACGGCCTCCCTCAGTCTTGCGTCCCTAAGGACCTGCGGTCAGCCGGATATGTCTTCATCCGGCACGACGCCCACCATACCCCCCTGTGCCCCCCCCCCCACACACACACACACAATGGTCCTATCCGTGTCCTGGCGGCAGGGGCTAAGAACCTTGTGGTGAACATGGAAGGTAAGCCAGAGTGGGTTTTGGTGGACCGCCTCAAGCTGGCTTACCTGGACGACTTGGACAGGCCAGTTCAACTGGCCCAGCCCCCTTGGCATGGATGCCCCCCTGCTCCTACACCCTTGAAGAGGAGCCGTTTTGACCGCATTATTCGTCCCCCACCACATTTATTTATTTATTTATTTATTTTGTCATGGTGAATTCTGGAGAGGGGGGGCGGCGTGTGTAATGACCGACCGGAGGCATGTTAGATATTCACCATGTGGACCAGAGACTGGCCCTTTAAGACAGTGGGTTCAGGGCTTATCGGGGGGATTGTGGATAGACGCAAGGTTGAGGTTTTGATGATTGTGAACTGTGCACTTGAAGTATGTTGGAGGAGATAAACGACCCCACAGCAGTGTGGTCAAAAGGAGAAGTGGTCTCGTCTCCTTTCTGTCATCCTCCACAATATCATATCATGTTATTAGTATGTAATATATAAGTATAATAAGTTATTAATTATTCAGCTATAACAAAACCCTGAGTAGTTGTGACATACCTTGTCATGCATACATACTTGCCTCCAGTATTCTATTTATTATTCCATTTATTTCTTTTGTTTTCTTTTTTAAAGTTGATTCTGATTTGTGAAGTATTTCATTGCGGTACATCTCACAAAGACCCAGAAGCAAGACTTGATTACCAACCACAGGTGGGGAGCAGAATTAGCCTGCTTCATCTGAATATGAATACACAGCTCAACGCAGCACAGCCTTCACCATTTGTCATTTAAACATGCTGCGTGTTCTCTTGCAATTCGTATTCGTCCACAACAGAGGCGTCACCCGGGGGAGGTGGACAGATGCTGCCTGAACTGCTGTGACTTTGCAGTGACTCACTCTTTCCACCTTGAATCATTTATAAACTGCCCCAGAAACCGGCATTAGGGTCTCATCTGCTATACAACTGGTGATCAGCCACTCGCTCACCTTTTGAAAATAAATATGAGACCCAGACGATTTTCATTCTGCTCTCTCATCTAGGTCAGATGACAACTCAGTTAACCCTGCAGAGAATTTTAGCCCCACTCTGCAACCCCCACCACCACCACCAGCTGGGTCATTGTTTTCTTTGGTTCTTGTTTGGTGGGGGTGTTGCCGAAAGGTGGCAAGTTTGATTAGTAAAGTCAAGAGTCCAGATCGCATTACAATTTAGGGAGGGACCACAAACATGGAATATTCTCAAGACTACAGCTGTGAAACTCTACCTGAGACTCCCCGTCTCTGTCCCTCTGTGTGTTGCAGCTGCTGCCCTCCACAGATTGTTTTACTGTTGTTTTCTAATGGCACAATTATTGAACATTTGCAGAAGCACTTCATTCATTTTCAATGAGGACTTTATCAACTACAATTTGTAGTTTTACATGGGTCTTTCTACTTACATGGTGGCGTTATAGGCGCACAAAGAATGTGCTGATGTCCACCTTTTTTCTTTTGTCTGCCATGTCTTGGTAAACCCTAACCTGGGTGTGCCACACACACACACACACACGCACACGCACACACACACACACACACACACACACACACACACACACACACACACACACACACACACACATACACACAAATGACGCAGGTTGATGGAAGGAATTAATATACTTTAATTTAACTCTAATAGAACGTTAATATATGCCATAGTGAGCAATGGGTGTTAATGTGGGCTACTGGAGGCTATAATCTTAGCATAAGTTCACAGTAGCTAGCTAATGTTAGTTTTAAATAGCTAAGTAAACGCTTATGTTAGCTAGACCAGCGTTTCTCAAACCTGTCCTGGCGGACCACTTGTCCTGCATGTTTTAGATCTCTCCCTGCTCCAACACAGTTGATTCAAATGATCAACTCGTTATGTGCTCCTGAAACTGCCTAATAACAAAACTGACCATTTAAATCAGCTGTGTCTGAGCAGGGAGAGATCTAAAACATGCAGGACAAGTGGTCCGCCAGAAGAGGTTTGAGAAACGCTGAGCTAGACGATCATTATTGTGTAAGATGTAGTTCCTCCACATCCACTTTAAACAGTAACCAGCAGAAACTGGAATGAGCCTTCTAATTTTTAAATTGATATAACTACAGTATAAATGCCTGTCTCAAATAACGGTCTTTCTCTAACAAAGGCTGGGTGCTCTGTGCTGTTCAAACAAGTACACACCCGGGCTGTTATTGGAAGTTTTACGGGTAATCGATGTAACATTAGCTAGCAAGTTAGCTTAAATATGGATCTGGCAGGGGGTCATTTAATTCACTAGAGGCGGTAAATGTAATAATGGTAATATTGTGGTCAGATTGACCCCTCCAAATGATGAGCTTCTATGCTCATGAAGTGGTTTGGGCCAGAAGGTCACACTAGAGGAAGATGAAAGGGGTGAAACAATATAAGGTATTGATCATTTGTTCATTTTTGCTTTTCCATATAATGTTTACAATACAAAGAGCACTTGTTC
Organism: Lampris incognitus; assembly: GCF_029633865.1. NCBI lineage: Eukaryota > Metazoa > Chordata > Actinopteri > Lampriformes > Lampridae > Lampris > Lampris incognitus. The sequence continues at coordinate 110,510,937 of NC_079211.1, forward strand.
TGTCTTTGTTGAAAAGAGGTTAATGCAGTCAATATAAATTAGGTAGTTTTAGATCTCATTTGTTAAGCATCTTAAATGTGACATTACCTGTTGCACGTTGGTATGGGTACATGCGCGGTTCTCCCTCAGGTCGGATTTGGGACTGAGAGAGACAGAGCGAAAGCTGTTATATGAGAATGCATTGATGTTCATCACCCTTGGCCTATTATACTGTGATTGCAGACCAATCAGTAAAGCACTGAAGGAGAGTTGTGTGTCTTGCGGGTTCTTTATCACATCACCATGGCACAGGTGGTAACATTTTGGGGGCTCGTCTGGGATCTGCAACTTCTCATGTTGTAGATCCTGAAAGAACCACGATGATAGACATGTAGAGATGAAAGCAACCTGCAGGTCTTCAGGGGCAGAGGTGTCTGATACAGATAGCAGTCACAGATGGGTCCAGAGAGAACGCAGGCAGGATGGCTGATGGCAATACACAGAAGAAGCAAGTGTGGAGCATCCAGAAACTCCTGTTCCAGCTGTCTGATGACCAGTTGCATGAATTGACCACAGCCGTCAGCGGGGAGGAGGTTTTCTGGCCTAGGATAGCCAACCCATGTACCAACACTGATAATGTGAGAACACAAACAAAGCTCAACCAACCCAGTGAGTCTGTTGAATGTAACCAGCAGAAAGGCTATTGCCTAGAGAGACCTGTAAACCAGAATACGCATATTAGGCTGGAATGGGAGTTGCTGATGACTACCAAGGTGAACTAGGGGACATCGAGGCAGAACAGAGTCTTTTTGACCCCACATGTAAACCAGAGGCTGAGGAGGCCTCGGGTTCAAACCAGCAAGAAATTGAACATTGTGAAATAAGAGGGTCATTCCAAGTTAATGGAAGAAATACCAGCTTCATTCAGATCCACATAGATGGTGGCCAAGGAAAGGCTGGCTTATAAAAAGCTCCCTCCTTTAATGAAGCTTCAGGAGCTTAATCGCAAAAGCAGGCACTGTGCACAAGTCAGATCAATTGTGTGCTGAAATCGCATGCCATATTGCACAGCAAATGTGGAAGAAGTTTGTTTCAAATATTAAAGAGATCAATTCAAAAATCAGCATCACCATTGAAAGTACAGTACACAGACGTGCTTATCGTTATATACATGAGATGTGATGTGAGTGGGAAAGGAGATGTGGACAATGTATTTTTAGACATTGCAGAACTGACACAGGGCACAGATGCAGAATCAATTTACAACAGTTTGAGACAGAGTTTTCACCACATGGGATTAGATGATGAGTTTTGGGGAAAACACCTCATCAGCATCGCCACAGATGGGGCTTCAGTTCTCACTGGCAAAACCAGTGAGAACTGGTGGTGGTTGCAAAGCTTAAACGCGATTTCACAAACATTCAATCCATACATTGCCTGGCCCACCGCCTTGCATTTGCAGTCCTTGACTCTCTCAAAGAGGTTGCTTGATGTAACCACTTCGAGTTTTTTTATCTCCAAGCTGTACTCTGTACCACCAGTCTGCAAAGAACACGAGATTGCTCAAGGAAGCAGCTGCAGATCTAAATATGCAAATTTGGAGAATTGGACAGATATTCAACATCAAGTGTGTGACGAGTAGTTTCAATACTGTAAAAGCAGTCTGGAATAACTACCTTGCTTTAGCATGCCACTTCAAAACAGCAAGCGAGGACGCATCTTGCAGTTACACCGAGAGGGAGAAATTCCTGGGGCTACACAAACACCTCAAAAACTCTGGGTTTTTACTGGATCTGGCTTGCATGAAATATATAGTCCGTGAGCTGTAGGGCCTCTCACTGAAACTTCCGCAAAGACACGTCTCTAGTGGTTGCCAGTCGCCACATTCAGCAGACTATTGATATACTGACAGCCATGAAAGTGAGTGGAGGTAAATCCACGCTGAAGGCCAAACAACGCACGTCCCCGGGCCTGGACAGGATGCCAGTGCATCACAGGTTTCACAGTGAAACCTGTGTTGTACTGGCAACCTGTCCAGGGTGTCTCCCTACCTCCCAGCAAATACATACTGGGATGCCAACCCTGAACTGAATTGAGTGGTTTTAAAGAATTAACAAATAAACGAATTCATATGTTAAGAAAAATGAAAAAGAAGTATAAGCACAATTCAAGACTCAATGTGAGGCTGAATAAAGGCGTGCATTTACAAATATTTTCTCAAATCAATCACCTTTTTAGCTAGCCAGCTCATGAGTTAACTGCTGTAACGTGTTAGCTAGCAAACTAGACAAGCGTAGGAAAAAAAACGACTAAACTGTGAGCATTCTAGCTCAGTCTCCAAGTATTTATTTATTTTATTTCATGACTTTATTGATCCCCGTGGGGAAATTCTTCCTCTGCATGTAACCCATCCTAGCTGTGTAACTAGGAGCAGTGGGCAGCTGCCGTGCAGCGTCCGGGGACATATCAGAACCTTGTGTTTCGGAAGCTGTACGACATTGTTAAAGTGTTTTGGTCTGAAATGATGGGTAACCATAGCAACATGATTTCAACTCAAATGTTTTTCCTGCGGGTTTGATTCAAAAGGCAGATATTTGGGCATCAGGCATAATTATGTTCTTTTTCACGTTTTTTACTTTACAAATTGTTAGTTTGCAAAATGTAGCCAATTGTTGACATTGTTCATTGTAAAAATGGCTGCTTGCTTGCTTGTCACAACAAAGATAAATTATTTTGTGACCAACAGCTGGTGACATCCTTCCCACACTCCCGCATGCGATTTTTGCTAACATGAAACATCACAGGTATCATCAGTATTACCCCATTTCCCACATTACAACTTCTAGGGGTGTTCATGTGCTTGTAACTCGTAAATATGTTCCCAAAAAGCACTTGAAGGCACTGTAAACGCCACCTTTAAATTGACCAATCAAATGTTGCCACCAGTTTCAAGGTTCTGCCGCAACCTTTTTCTGTCAACTGGTTCAACTTTCCAGAAATGAATAAGTGAATTCTATGGGATGTTGTGTACAGTGTCACAAGCGCGTTTCATCTCTTGACATTTTTGATCAAGGGTGCTTTCCATGCCTTGAACATGTTTCATGAAGACATGATTTTTTTCTTTTTTTTTGAATGCCAGCCTGATATTCTTGTTGTATGGAAATTGTCCTTCACATTAGTGTGACAGCTGGCGGTATAGGTTTAGCAATCCTCTTTATAATACTGCTGAGTGTAGTAACTCGAGTCGTTCAGTGGGGTTTATCCAAATCCACCCATAGGTGATGATGGTGTCATGTTAGCGCAACAAATCTGGCTCTAATTTAAGCATGAACTTTGACAACCAGCATAGGTTGACGTCATGCAGGCTAATGAAAGACATCTACATGATGCCCACTTCTATAAAATTCCAAGTAAAATATTTGGTTACACGTTTCAATGTTCTGATAACTTCTTAGTGGCATCTTGCATTCAATCTTTCAATTCAGTTGGGCAGTAGATCTATAATGTATGTATAATTGTAACACAGCAGTGAAAGAAGTCATATGTCATTGTTATCTGTCACTCTGAAGAGGATGTTGAACTGGATGTTGGATGTTGAACTCGGTCAACTGCAAAAAGGATGTTCTTGTTCACCATAACAAAGCTCATATGTGTGAGAGGAAACTAGCACTTGGTTGGGGAACTAGCTCAAATAAGTCTGTATTTAATTTTGGACTCTAACAAACTAGCTGCTCATGGTGGATCACTGCAGCAAGACCCCTACGTCAGTCATTTATTCTTCCAAAGAGCCGAAAGCTTCTTCATAACGGGGGACATTTCATTCAGCAAACTGCACCATATTCAAAAGAAAAAGAGCCAACAAATTAAGAGTAAATGAAATCATCTAGAAAGAAACTGAAGGGTTGGTGTCATATGCAAGTGACCAAGACATCTTGGGAAACATCCCTCTCTGTATGGGCATTGAGAATGACTGACAATGGCCCTTAGGTTTGGGCTGCTGGCATCAAAGGCCAGAGGAAGTACCAGATAGCCCTGTGATGGCCTGGCGGCCTGTTCAGGGTGTCTCCTCTCCTGCCGCCCAATGACTGCTGGGATAGGCTCCAGCATCCCCGCATCCCCAAGTAAGGATAAGCGGTTTGGATAATGGATGGATGGATGGATGGATGGATGGATGGATGGATGGATGGATGGATGGATGGATGGATGGATAGAACTACCAGACCGTGTGGTCAGGATGGGATCAACACTGACTATGCTTGGGGAGGGGGGGGGGGTCATAATATTTGGCCTTAATATGTGGCCTCAGTTACTTAACAGTGTAAATGCTGTTGTACAGAACTCAGACACCATGAAGATTAGAATAATGAGTGTACAAATAAACAGCAGAAATGTTGTAGTAATATTACAGTAATTTTGTAGCACAGTGATGACAACAACATCATCATGGACATGGCTTTACTGCTGGCAGATTGCATCTATTCCTCCCTATTATTAGTTTATACAGTTTTTCATTGAGCCTCCCACCAGCAGTATAGAGAATACATGAACACCTATGTATCTATTCTTATTTATCAGTCAATCAAACAAACTTTATTTGTACAACACACTTCATAGAACGGAAAACTCAATGTACCAATTTACATGGAAGACGTGAAAAAGAAACATCCATCCGTCCATTATCCAAACCGCTTATCCTGCTCTCAGGGTCGCGGGGATGCTGGAGCCTATCCCAGCAGTCATTAGGCGGCAAGCGGGGAGACACCCTGGACAGGCCGACACACACACATTCACATGGCCGAGTCACCTGACCTACATGTCTTTGGACTGTGGGAGGAAACCGGAGCACCCAGAGGAAACCCACACAGAGAACATGCAAACTCCACACAGAGGACGACCCCCAAGGTTGGCCTACCCCAGGGCTCGAACCCGGGACCTTCTTGCTGTGAGGCGACCGCACTAGCCACTGCGCCACCATGCCGCCCAAAAAAAAGAAACATAAAAGAATTTAAAAACAGAAAAAGGAAAAACACCACTAACCCCCCCTACACACACACACACACACACACACACACACACACACACACACACACACACACACACACACACACACACACACAAAAAAGAATAAAACGAGAAACTTCAAATCAAGGCGTTAGAGAAAAGACAGATTTTCAGCCTTCTTGTAAAAGAGTTGAGGTTTAGGGAACATTTCAAGTCGTCCGTGTTTACGTTATTTCTTCCAGTGCCGTATTGTGTGATGTGAATAGAGAATCATATAAGTACTGCGTTGTAGTGACCCGCTGTCTTGTATTTTGTTTTGCTACTATGTATGTGTAATAGTTCATATAGACCGGTGATATTGTCTAAGTCTAAATATTTGCACTTCTTTCTCCATAGATTTTGTATTTATGACAGTACGGTTACAATTCTAATTTTGTTATTCTTTTAATTTTGTGCAAGAGTAACATGAGCAAGCCGCCGAGTCAAGTTCATGATGTAATGGATTTTGATTCTGATTCTCATGAACAGTCACAAGCAGTCCACCGTCAAAAGCAAAACAAAAGGATTGGGTTCAGAAAACAAGACTGCAAAACAAATGACAGAAAAGAAAGCAAATGCGATCCGTTTCATTGTTAAACCGGGATTTGAAAGTCAAAATGCTCTCAAAGTAGTCAAGGGTTTTTTTCAGTTTCAGATGAACAGCTGTAGGTGCGTACTTAGCTTGCTGTGGTTTTGTGAGTAAGAAAGGAAGTGGTGAACTTCTCACCACAATCTTTGGTGGAAGCAGAGGCATGTCTTTGTCAAAGCCTGCTGCGGTTTCATGCTGACTACCGCACACAGTGAACATTCAAGAGACTCAAAAATAACAGAGCGGTTCGTCTATGTCGTCTATGTTTTTTTTTTTACCCTGTCTGCTCAATAACTTGCTCTAGAGCACACTAATACACCATACACCGATTAGCCAAAACATTAAAACCACCTGCCTAATATTGTGTAGGTCCCCCTCGTGCTGCCAAAACAGCTCTGACCCGTCTAGACATGGACTCCACAAGACCTCTGAAGCTGTCCTCTGGCACCTGGCACCAAGACAGCAGGTCCTTACAAATCCTGTAAGTTGCGAGGTGGGGCCTCCATGGATCAGACTTGCTTTTCCAACACATCCCCCTGATGCTCGATCGGATTGAGATCTGGGGTATTTGGAGCCCAAAGCAACACCTCGAACTTTATGTCATGTTCCTCAAACCATTCCTGAATAATTTTTGCAGTGTGGCAGGGTGCATCATCCTGCTGAAAGAGGCCAGTACCATCAGGGAATAGCATGGCAAACACCAAGGGGTGTACTTGGTCTGCAGCAATGTTTAGGTAGGTGGTATGTGTCAAAGTAACATCCACATGAATGCCAGGACCCAAGGTTTCCCAGCAGAACATTGCCCAGAGCATCACACTGCCTCTGCCAGCTTGCCTTGTTCCCATAGTGCATCCTGGTGCCATCTCTTCCCCAGGTAAACAACAGAAATGCACCCAGTCGTTCACATGATGTAAAAGAAAACGTGATCCATCAGACCAGGCCACCTTCTTCCACTGCTCCGTGGTCCAGTTCTGATGCTCATGTGCCCATTGTAGGAGCTTTCGCTGGTGGACAGGGGTCATCATGGGCTCTCTGACCGGTTTGTGGCTACGCAGCCCCATACGCAGCAAGCTGTGATGCGCTGTGTGTTCTGACACCTGTCTGTCATAGCCAGCATTAACTTTTCAACAATTTCAGCTACAATAGCTCTTCTGTGGGATCAGACCAGATGGGCTGGCCTTCGCGCCCCATTGCACACCAATAAGCCTTGGGCGCCCATGACCCTTTCACCAGTTCACTGGTTGTCCTTCCTTCGACCACTTTTGGTAGGTACTGACCACTGCATACCGGGAACACCCCACAAGACCTGCCGTTTTGGAGATGCCCTGACCCAGTCATCTAGCCATCACAATTTGGCCCTTGTCAAAGTCATTCATATTGTCAGGCTTGCTCATCATCTTGAGTGTGAGTGTGTATTTATATACACCGATAGTGTTTTATCCTCGATAGTGGCTTTGACACTATCAAGGATAAAACAAGGAACATCCACAAGGATTTAGGCCATTATCGGGCTTTGCTGGGCTGAGCACTTGGTAGTTTCACTCTGAGTTTCAATAGCTGGGTCAGCAGATGTGGGTCACGCCCTTTGTTGTGAAACTCAGATGGGGGCAGGTTCAGCTGTGGTACTTCCTGGCATTTAAACTTTTTTTTTTGACGTTTTTTTTTATTGACATGTTTAAATTCTACATACAACACATAAAACAAAAGAAAGGGGAAAATAAAATCAAATACATAAATGAAAGGGAGGGGAGTCCAAGGGGGTTCTCTGCAAGTTCAAGTTCTTCTGTCAAGTCAGAGTTCCATAGCATTCTTTTTCTCCATTAACCTGTGATGAGAAATGATGACACAGTTCCCTATGAAATATGAATAAGTTTGGCTGCATTTTTAGGAATCTGTTCTTATGTAAATAGAACTTTCCAAGAATAATAATTGTATTAATTGCCGAATCATGTATTCCATCTTTCACAAGCATACCAAAAAGCACATCCTTTTTTGTTTAGTTCAATGAAATTGTCAAATTTAGGAAACACCCAGTAATGCAGATCTTCCCAAAAGGCACCAGCAAACGGACATTTTTAAAACATGTGTTCTGTTGTTTCAATGTGTTCATTGCAAAATGAGCAGTTTTTACAGTCTAAAGCAAATCTATGTCTTAAAAATTCTCCAGAAGGATATATTCCATTAAGAATTTTAAAGTGCACTTCCTTTACTTTTGGTGCAATTGGAAACTTAAAGAATTTTGTTCTCAAATTTTCAGTTCATATTTGGAGAAATATTGCAAAATTGAGTTCTGATCCTTCGCCCCATGAGAAGCTCTGTGGGACTATACCCATTCGCCAGCGGGGTGTCGCGGTAGGCCATGAGCGCCAGGTAGGGATCCTGTGACTTTTTAAGCAGACTTTTGACTGTTCTCACCACTTGCTCCGCCTCCCCGTTGCTCTGTGGGAAGCGGGGGCTGGATGTCACATGATGAAAACACCAGTCCTGTGCGAACTTCTGGAAGCTTTCGGATGCAAATTGAGGTCCGTTGTCTGAGCATACTACCTCCGGGATTCCATGGCGAGAGAAGATGGACTTGAAATGCTGGATCACTGCCTCTGATGTTGTGGATGTCAGTTTAGCAACTTCCAAGTATCTGGAGTAGTAGTCAACAATGACGAGGTAGTTTTGGTTGTTTTCTTGGAACAGGTCTGCTCCGACAGTGGACCACGGTCTGATTGGGAACCCTGCAGATATCATCGGCTCTCTAAAGTTCACTCTCTCGCGCGCACGTGTCACACTTTTCCACAGCATTTTGCAGTTCCTTACTGAGGCCTGGCTGCCACACCGATTGTTTAGCCCTCTCCCTGCATTTTGTTATCCCGAGGTGCCCTTCGTGCAGCTTGTTCAGGATGTCTGCACGGAGTGACGCTGGGATGACTATCCTCACCCCTTTTAGCAGGAGACCATTCTGCACTGTGAACTCTCCTGAGAACGGCTGGTAGGGCTGAATTTCACCACGGATAGAGAACTTATCTGGCCATCCTACCACACAGTACCTCTTCAGCTGGCGAACTATAGGGTCACTGTTCTGGTGTGTTTGGATCTCTCTCAGGCCGTTTCTCGGTTGCAGGCAGACTTCCCATGATAGAGTCGACATACAGGTTCATGTCCTCCTGCTGTACTCCATCCGCTGTGCTAACAGGAACCCTGGAGAGCACATCTGCTGTTGCAATGTTCTTGCCTGTCACATGTGATATTGTGTAGGAGAATCTCATTAGTCTCATTCTGAGGCGCTGTATGCGCAGTGGCAGGTCATCGAGGGTCCTTGATCCCAGCAGGGGGACCAGAGGTTTGTGGTCAGTCTCGATATGGAAGTCTTTTCCAATGAGAAACTCTTAAAACTTCTCGCAGGCCCAGGTGGAGGCTAATGCCTCTTTTTCTATTTGGGCGTACCTCTGCTCTGTGCTACTGAGGGCTCGTGAAGCATATGCCACTGGTTTCCATGCTTGTTTCTGTTGCCTCTGGAGAAGGACAGCCCCCAGCCCATATGATGAGGCATCTGCGGAGACCATGGTTTCTGCGTTTGGGTCATACAGGGTCAGTCCAGGGAGTGTGGTCAGTTCCTCTTTAACCTTATCAAAGGCCTCCTGCTGAGCGGACCCCCAGGCCCACATGTTTGATTTCTTCAGCAGGTCTCTGAGTGGACGGGTCTTCTCAGCGAGATGAGGTAGAAACTTGCCAAGATGATTTATCATCCTCAGCAGCCCCCGCACTTCTCTTGCGTTCCTAGGCTCTTTCATGGCTTTGACCGCCTCCACTTTGTCAGGGTCAGCACTCACCCCCAATGCCTTGATGACCTGTCCCAGAAACTTGAGTTTGCTCTTGGAAAACTCACATTTCTCATTGAGCGTGACCCTGGCCTCCTGGAGCCATGTCAGTGCAGTGCGGAGCCTCTCATCATGCTGCCGTTGTGTCGCACCCCAGATGAGCACATTGTCCATCTGACACACCACACCCTCCAGGCATTCCAGGATCTGTGTCATGCACTTATGGAAGTCCTCTGGAGCGGAGGATATTCCAAAGCACAAGCGGTTATAGCAGTACCGCCCAAATGGTGTCATGAAGGTGGTAAGTAGTGCAGACTCTTTGGAAAGCGGATTTGCCAGAATCCTGAATTCGCATCCAGCTTGGAGAACACTTGGGCTCCGGCCAACTGTCCCAGCGTGTGTTCCACTGAGGGGAGTGGGTGTCTCTCTCTCATAACAGACTTGTTCAGTCCTGTGAGGTCTGCAAATTCTCACTCTCTCTGGTGCACACATTGGCGCGCACCATTCAGTTGGTTGTTCCCCTGTTGCTCCTTGCATTTCAGTTCTTCCTTTACTTTTGGTAAAAGGGGTAGGGAGACTCGCCTGGGAGCGGAGATTGAGAAAGGCTTAGCTCCCGGTTTTTGCACGATGTTGTACTCTTCCTGCATCCTCCCCAGACCACTGAAGAGCATTGGGAATTCTAATTTTACAGCCTCTTTTGAGTCCAGCGCTTGACAGATGGCGTCCAGGCTGGCCACCAACTGTAGCGCTGTGGCAGCCGACCTGCCCAGCAGTGGCACAGCCAGTCCCTCTACCACATAAACATCCTGTCTTGTGTGCTTTTTGCCTTTCTTAAGCGTGGCTGTGAATTTCCCTTTCACATTAAGTGGTCGTCCTCCTGGCCCCTTTAAGGACTTTGTTGGTGTTCCTAGTCTCCACAGTTGATCCTGACTACACAAAGTCTCTGGCACTGCCGTCACATCCGCACCTGTGTCTGTTTTCCAGACAATGTTGCCTTGGTCCATTTTTACGTCCGTCATCCATGGGACATCATCTGCATCCACAGTCATAGTTCCCAGATATGCATTCTCCTCATCCCCCACATAGTCCTCATTATAGTCCTCCACATCATTTGTCAGTGTGGCTTCGTGTGCACCTTCTGCCGTTTTAGCTCTGCACACCCTGGCATAACGTCCCTGTTTCTTACAGTGGTTGCACCGTACTTCCCTGGCTGGACATTGCTGCATGGTGTGACCTCTCATGTCACCACACCATTTACACTGTGTCTGCCTGGAGGTCACTTTCTGGGCTGTTTTCTGTGGCTTGTCCTGTCCGTACCTTCCTCTGCTCCACGGTTGGCCTTGCATGCTGTCTAGCTGTGTGTTCGTCATGTCCTCTTTGAAGTTTCTCTTTAGCATGTCTTGTTGTTTCTTTACCTGTTCACTCTGTCGTACTCTTGTGACAGCTTTTTCCAGGGTTAGATCCGGGTCCATCTGTAGCTGTTCTGACAGCTTTGAGTCTCTCAGTCCAACCACCAGCATGTCTCTCACCATTTCATCGTGTAGTGCTTCATATCCGCAATGTTCAGCCAAACAGTGCAGTGCAGTGATAAAATAGTCTGCCGACTCACCCAGCTCCTGCTGGCGCTGGTTAAACTTAGCCCTCTCAAAGATGATATTTCTTCGTGCTATGAAGTGGGCATCCAGCCTGTCTTTAACTGTGGCGTAGTCACTCGCTTGTTCCGCTGTCAAATGCAGAGAGGTCAGGATATCCTCTGCTTCTTCTCCCATCGTGTAGATCAATGTAGTTACTTGATTCTCGTCTGCTTGTGTCTCCAATACTGATGCAATCCGAAATCTTTCAAACCGTTTGATCCATTTTGCCCAGTCTTCAGCTTTGAATGAGAACTTCTGGCGGGGGAACTTGAAACTGAATCATTTTCGCGCTCTCCGTCAGCTAGCTAGTTTAACGGCTAACTCTAGCGTAGCTAGCTTCCAATTACGTTTGCTCTGTGGGCTATTTTTTTCCTCTATATACTGCACTGGTAAATATACTTAAACTAAGTTGGCTATTCATCCTGAGTCTGACACCATGTTCGGTTAGTGTGTCTTCTGACACTAAACATTAACTTATAAAGAAGAACTCACAACACCGGTGTCTTTACTGGTCCGGTCCAACCTTTATTGACACCCCCGGGAACCCTTCCCATACATTAAGGTTCCTAGCCCTATAAGACCTGATTCTACAGGAGACACCCTGGACAGGCCATCACAGGGCATGTGTGTGTGTGTGTGTGTGTGTGTGTGTGTGTGTGTGTGTGTGTGTGTGTGTGTGTGTGTGTGTGTGTATATGTATGTATGTATGTATATATATATATATATGTATATATATATATATGTGTGTATATATATATGTATATGTATATATGTATATATGTATATGTATATATGTATATATATACTATATATATGAATATATGTATATGTACGTGTGTATGTGTGTGTGTGTATGTATATATGTATGTATGTATGTATGTATGTATGTATGTATGTATGTATGTATGTATGTATGTATGTATGTGTGTGTGTGTGTGTATGTGTGTATATATATATGTATACTCTTTTGAACCAGCCCTCCCCAACCGATCCCTCGATCTTGGATGAACTACCTGTCCGCCCCACCATCCAAGACCTTGACCTTCCACCAACCTTTGAAGAGGTTCATTGTGCAGTTAGGTCGCTGAAAAATAACAAGACCCCTGGCCCTGACAGTATCCCTGCAGAGATTTTTAAACAGGGAGGCTACCTCTGCACCCGTGCACTTTTCCTGTTCATCTCACACGTATGGAAGAACGAAACTGTCCCTCAGCAGTGGAGGGATGCTAACATCATCTCCATATATAAAGGCAAAGGAGACAAGTCCCTCTGTTGCAACAGCCGTGGCATTTCACTACTGGCTGTTGCTGGAAAAGTCCTGGCCAAACTCATGTTACACAGGCTGGTAAAACACATCTCAGAGGAGCTGTTGCCTGAGTCACAGTGTGGGTTTAGGAAGAATAGGAGTACTGTGGACATGGTGTTCACAGCACGGCAACTCCAAGAGAAGTGCAGGGAGCAACATCAGAACCTCTTCATAGCCTTCATCGACCTGTCAAAGGCTTTCGACACAGTCAACAGGGACATCCTATGGAACATCCTCCTGAAGTTTGGCTGTCCACGAAAGTTTGTCAACATCCTTCAAAGATTTCACGTGGGGATGATGGCACGTGTGACCATTGGAGGCCAGGAATCTGAGCCCTTCAGGGTGTGCACCGGGGTACGTCGGGGGTGCATCCTTGCTCCAGTTCTTTTTAACATCTTCCTCCTGTGTGTGACATTGCTGCTCCACAAGGAAATCAGGAAGGACAGTGGGGTTACTGTGGACTTCAGACTAGATGGAAACCTATTTAACATCCGTAGGCTCCAAGCGGTCACAAAAATGACATCGGAGCACATCATTGAGTTACAGTACGCAGATGACTGTGCAGTTGTGGCCCACACACCCGAGGCACTACAAGCTACCCTTGCAGCTGCTACAAGGGCGTATGGTAGGCTGGGGCTCTCTATAAATGTGACAAAGACTGAAGTAGTATGCCAGTGGGCATCTACTCCTCCATCTCATTCACCAACCTTCAACATCTCCGACAAACCGCTTGCAACAGTGGAATCCTTCAAATACCTGGGCAGCTTTCTCTCTGACGACTGCAGCATCGACAGGGAGATGCAAAACCGGATTAAACAAGCGTCATCCTCTTTTGGCAGACTTAGGAGAAGGGTCTTTCAAAACAAAGACCTCAACCTCCACACCAAAATATCTGTCTACTTGGCAGTTGTCATCACGACTCTCCTCTACAGCTGTGAGGCGTGGACCCTGTACAGCCACCACCTCAGGATGCTTGAGGCCTTCCACATCAGATGCCTACAATGCATCCTGAGGATAACCTGGCGTGACCGAGTGCCCCATACTGAAATACTCCGCAAGACCAACTGCATCAGCATGGAGGCTACCGTCACCCAGCACCAACTTCGATGGCTTGGTCACGTCATCAGGATGCCAAAGGAGCGCTTACCGCGTAAAGTGCTGTATGGCCAGCTACATCTTGGCCGCCGCTTGGCAGGGGGCCAGAAAAAACGGTACAAAGACCAGCTGAAGACCATCATAAAGAAGTGCGGCCTGAACCCGAGCCAGCTGGAAGACACTGCCGCCCAACGCTCCATCTGGCGGCAGCTCTGTCAACAAGGGGTGCAAAACCTCGAGAAGGACCGCGGTGATCGACGGACCAGAAGACGTCTGAAGAGACATGAAGCCAGTACCACACCTACACCCCCAGTCAGTGATTTCACCTGTTCTGTCTGTGGCAGACATTGTGGATCGCGGATTGGGCTTTACAGCCATAAGAAGACTCACAAGTGACAGAGGCAGGATTGTCATCATCGGACACGACGGACAACCTAAAGCATATATATGTATGTATGTATGTATGTATGTATGTATGTATGTATGTATGTATGTATGTATGTATGTATGTGTGTGTGTGTGTGTGTGTGTGTGTGTGTATATAAAACATGTTATTGATAATCCACTCCTCGTTAGTTGAGCACTTCTATCAACACCATTGACGGTTTCCAGGGGGGAAAAAAACGCTACATATATCAAGTTGCATTTTATGTAGCGCTTTTCTAGTTGCAACAGCCACTCAAAGTGCTGTACATTTCTGGTCAAATCTGAATTTCAGACACCTGTTATAACAGAACGCAAAATGTTTTCTGTATAATCGCTACCTATTTCGTATGCGTAAGGCCATCAAAATGTGATTTACGATGATGAACTTGTTCACACGTGTATTACAAAAAGATTTGACATGGGTCCGTTTGAGACTATTGACATTAAGCAGACCAGTGACAGACCTTAGTCGGTATGTAGATAAGGGATTGTCGACAGCAGTGGAATGGTCACCAGAAAGTACAAAGTTATTTATATATATAAATCTCCGTCTCACCCTTTTTTGGGTGGTGTTTGTCTTCCTCAAGCTCGGGTCTTCTACCAGAGGCCTGGGAGTTTGAGGGTTCTGTGCAGTATCTTAGCTGTTCCTAGGACCGCACTCTTCTGGACAGAGACCTCAGAAGTTGTTCCTGGAATCTGCAGGAGCCACTCTCCCAGTTTGGGTGTTACAGTCCCTAGTGCTCCTATTACCACTGGGACTACTGTGGATTTCACCTTCCACATCTGATCTAGTTCTTTCCTCAGCCCTTGGTATATCTCTAGCTTCTCATGCTTTCTTCCTGATGTTGCCGTCACTCAGTATTGCTACATCCATCATTACTGTTGTCCTCTGTTCCATAGCTATTGGTAACATCTGCTTTCTTTGGGGGTTCAAACTCCGGTTGGAACAAGTATCGAGTAAGAGTCTGTGGCTTAGACTCCTAATGCTATACAAGCTAGCTGCTTCGGATGTGAGCACTAGTAACATGAATAGAGTCTATCAGATCAGCTCGGACATCGCCTGGGTCAACAAGATCCGCGTCAGGTGTTGGGGAACCAGGGCAACCTGATGAGAAATTGGCTACTGGAACAAGACATTCATGGACAAGGGCTGAGAACCTGGAATTGATGGAATGCTACTATAATAGTAGACCCCTGGAGAGGGGTTATATGAGTGAATGTGGGAACTGTGGACCAGGAGGAGACCTACTTCCACACTGACTCAGAAGCAGCTCATGGCTCAGTGCTTAAACATCATTTCAAATACAATGCATTCCAATCAAATACAATGCATTCCAAGAGGAGTAAGAGAAAATGGAGACAGCTAGCCAGGCCCTGGGGGAGTTGAGATCGATCACATCAGAGGTGCATCTTAAGAAAAGAAACTTGATCTAATCAGTTTGT
This sequence comes from Lampris incognitus, assembly GCF_029633865.1. Lineage (NCBI taxonomy): Eukaryota > Metazoa > Chordata > Actinopteri > Lampriformes > Lampridae > Lampris > Lampris incognitus. The sequence continues at coordinate 110,526,258 of NC_079211.1, forward strand.
ATAGTGATAGCGACGCCTTGGGAGTTTGCTAAAAGAGAGGGTTGTACCAGTCATGGCCCCAGGGGGATTTAAAAAGAGTGGTGTTGTCCCATGCCTGTCTCATACTCTCGTGCCTCCAAGAGTATAACAGGACCCCAGTGTGATAACATTAAGTGCGTTGGGGGGGGGGGGCGTAAGGCATTTGGCCTCTTTTCATTCACTGAGCAAAAAGACGATACTACCGCTGACCCAATTCTGAAGAGAAGTAGACTTGGCAGTGTCTCAGGCTGTACTCCCTCTTATACTAGAAACTGTTTTGTAATATCATCAGCCACGATTTGTCAAGTTTGTATGTGTGCTCACACGAGAGATAGGGGATATAATCAGAGCTTCGGCATGTCATGCTCTCGTTATCTGCCTGACCTTTGCTCTGTCATCGTGAACTACAGGAATTATGTAAAAAGTCAAACAGCAAACATTTAGCAGTGTTAACGGTGCCAGTCGTTTGAAACGGTACAGTGCACGTGGTCTCTCCAGTGTCTTCTAGAAGTGACAAGATTCCATGTCATCAATCTAATAGGTCATGTGATGTTTTGACAATGATACACGCCATTTGAGATGAAGGATATTGAGGTATACCATTTAAACTTTTTAATTTGTATTGTTCTCTCATTGGTGTAATGTGGATCTTAATCGTGTCATCATTTGTGTTTTTAAGCATCACAAGTCAAATTCTATGCACAAAATTACTGCGATCAATAAAGCGTGAACTGAAAATCCCATTGGGACCGGTAAGATTTTGCTGTGCATGTTCTATCATGCAAATTCTGTAGCGAGTTTCATTTTGTCCTCTGTAGATACTCCATGTCCAATTCCTCTCTCAACTGATAGGTAATATACATCCATACTACATACTTTCTTCCCAGCATCACAAAGTAAAATTCTTTGAATGTGCAGGGTCAGTCAGGGATCAGTAAAACTTGAGTTTACATTGAGTATTACTGAAGTCAACAGTGCAATCGGATAAGGCTAAATAAAGTACCATGAATATGGTAAGTACATTTAAGCCACTAGCTGTATCAAATGGGGGATTCTTTTATATGCACTGGAAATTGAGGTAGCAAATGCCAGCTCCCTTTAAGACATTTAGCAGTGACATCTGAAGGCCTAGTATGAGGGGAGGGAATATGAAGCATGGAACACGCTTGTGGCCTTCAAAACATCTTCATGCAGTTCATGTGGAGTGCAACAATACACATTCATTTCGTGAGATGCAGTGACTAAAACAATCGACAGGGTGCGATGCAAAAAAAAATTTTTTTAATGCAGTAATTTGACTACAAGGAGAGCGCCAACAAAATTAAAGAATGCTTTTATACATGTGAATGGATAACATACAAGGACTCCAAAGCGAATACACAAATAAATAAAAATTTGCATTTAAACGATCAGTCCCTGTTCCCCTTCAGATTAATTTACAGCAATACTGGATTTCACCCACAGTTCATTTTGAAACGGTGAGTGAAAGATTTAGAAGCATCTTAAACCACTAGAACAATTAGTGATGCTAAATATGCCTTCAAGAAGTCCATTTCCCACAAGTCAATGCAGCCTCGCCTTAGGTACAGACCTGCTGTATAAAAAAAAATAAAAGATTATGTGCTTAACTTTATCCTAAACACAAGAGTTCCATGGTGCTTCTAGATCAATATGAAGGGATTGTGTGTTGATTGATAGCTATTTAACACTACACAATAGCTCTTTATATGGATAACTTATTTGGGTTGAAGGGATCATGGTCAGACGCTGATTAGCTGGGGGAAAAGTTCATTCACATCAACCCAGAAGCTCTCTGAGCACAGGGGAGAAGACATGTTACTGAAAGGGGAAGGGGATCGCTCGCATCCAGAGTCCCTGTAGACATCCGCCAAGTAGGCCTCATTATCCAGGCCACCGAGTGCTGGGGAAGAGGCTGCTGAGAGAAAGTCTACCACTCTGCTGTGGTTGTCACAGTCAGGGATGACCACTTCCTCCGGCTCGTCCTTGACACAAACTGTTTCCGCCTCAACCTCCACCTCGGTAGCAGGGAAGGATGCTGCATCCTCAATCTTGACCTCCACAACGCTCTCCATGTTGTCATCCTGCCTGTCGTGCACCAACTCCACTGGCTTCGTATAGATGTGGTCAAAGAGGATCAGTTCATTAAGGGCCTCCAGCTTAACTGGTGCGGCCCCCAGAGCTGTAGGTGGGGTGGAAGATATTGGGTCCCCCCCTCCGACCAGCAGCACCTGCGGCTCCTGGCACTCCGACTCACAAGACTTGAGGAACAGCTCGGGGTCAAGGATGTCCAGAATGCCCAGTAGCAAATCAGACTGTTAGGGAAAGGAGAAAAGACGATAAATGGATTAGCCCACTAACCCATGACCTGGCCCCCATCCGCCCCCCCCCTTGTTTAAGATCCGGGGGGTCGAGATGTTGATCCGTTAACGTCATTATGAAGCTTTGGGCCTTGAAGCTTCAGACTTATTTTAGTAGTGCTTATCTGATTTCTGTTAAAAAAAAAACAATGTTTTGTTTAACCTTACCTCATTGTCTGTAGAGTCAGGACTGTCTGTATCCATTGGGAAGTCTTCAGGTTTAGAAACTGCTGGGCCTGCACCTTCTGCGGAGGCACACGTAGCCTGAGTGCTGCGGACTCAGAAGACCCGATCCCCAAACCTGTGTCGTTCCCACCAGACAACAGTACCTGAACCAGAGTAAAAAAAAAAAGGGTTAGAAAATGCCAGAAAAAAGGGGCCCGACCCAAACCCCACCCCCACCACACAAGCACGCGTTTTACAAGAATTCCTTTACCTTCTCTTTCGACTCAAGGGTATCCAACCCCAGTCTCTGTCTCAGTTCTTCATTCTCTGTCATTAGGCCGCTGTTTTTCCCCCGTAGAGTCCTGTTTTCAACATGAAGTTTCTGGTTCTGTAAGGGGTGAGGGGGAAAACAGACATTTATATTTTTAAAACCATTTTGAGGCAATTGATGCATGGCTTCCAATGTTTACGGCAAGGACGTTTTTAGGAAGGGGAGGGGGTGTACCTCCAGCTCCAACTCTAAAACTTGTTGCTCAAGCTCCCCCATTTTGGCCTTTTTTCTGTCTCTGGCCGTCTGAGCTGCAACTCTGTTCTTGAGTTTCCTGAAGGAAGAAGGGGTGGGGTAGGAGAGAAAGTGCAATTTGAAGCATTTTTTCTCCCAAGATGCTGACTAAGCTGAAGACAAGATTGGAGTCATGGCATTGCGCAATCACCGGCCATATTTTTGCCACGCAGGCAGACCAGGATATCATGTCCTGCTCCATATATGTGAAACGGGGTGGGCCCACTCAGTCATATCAATGTAATGAGAGTTTGACAAGCCTGTTCAAAGGCCAAATCTGATGCAAATCTAACTTCAGACATCTTGAGAACTTCTGCTAATCCTGGGTTATTATTTTTTTCAGCCAGCACATTGTAATCGCATTGCAATATGTGTCAGTTCTCTCGCCTCCAGTGATTTTAACGACATATTGCTTCTCTATTGTTTCATCGAGGGGTCGATCTATTTTGGGTGTTTTCTCATTACTAACCACAGACGGTTAAGATATAAATGTTTTTATCAAACTGACCTGCGGAGTGCTTTCTCTTCTGGACTCAAATGCGTCAGCCTTTGTCTTTTACGCAAGGGCGGAGTGGCGGACGAGTTGGAGTCGGAGTCCGACGACGCCGGGTTGGCAACCTGCGGCAGGACGACAGAGATAGGCCGACTGAAGCCGCCCTGCGCCGCGTCGGCGGAGCCGCTCTGTTTGCCCGATATCAGAAGCACTTTGTGGGTGCCCCCTGTCCCCGCTGTTACCACGACCATGTTGTAAATCCTACACAAGATTTTAGAAATATCGGGGTATCCGTACGTTTAAAAACAAAACAAAAAAAAACAAAAAAACTCAGAATTAGGAAATCCCTGGTCTCTCGATCCCCCCGTCCTAATGACGTGCGCGTCGTGTCTTGTGGTCGTTTTCAACTGTCGTGGTGACATCTGATAGGCTAGCGTGGGTTATGACGTCATGCCGTCGCATCCTCTTGATTGGTCGGTAGGCCGATTTCGTTTGCGTGTGCAGTTTCTCCCTGCCTGTGCGGAGAAATAATCCCTTGTTCCTTGTAGGTGTAATTTCCCAGCGAATCAGTGGTATTTTCCTCTGTTTTTGTTTTTGTTTCCCGTCAGCAAATTGCAGTGTTGCATTCTGTAGAGATTAGATTTGTCTGTTTGCATTAATTCACGAATTCTTTTCTACTGTGTCCCTGAACATTATTAATGACGACTTGACAAGTAAGTAAACTTCACACATTTGTACAAGTTGACGCAGTGTTTACCGGTCGTGGCTCTCGCCTTATCACAGTGGTCGGCCACTGTTTTTAAAACATCCCTTACAAGGAGTTGCATCAGATTTCAACACAACCCTGTGTTCAGTGCACATCAACACAGTTTAATTAAGCCTTTGTGAAATAATATTAATAGAAAACCCAGTTCTCAAAATAATAATAATAATACCAGAGTGGCAATGAAAAAACAGATTTGCTCTATGATGTTTTATTCATATTGATTTTTACTTTAATGTTTCTGGTATTTGGACTGTTAAAACGATTATTTTGTTCAGTTCACTTTTGGACAAAAAATGTAGTTAAACTTACTAACTACTACTAATTAAACTAATGCGTTGTTACTGGAAATTATTTGTCTTGCTCCTTCCTTGTCCTGTCTCTTGAAGGAATTTCATCAAACAAACAGGCTGTACCTCTCTGTTACCTTTCCTTGAACAGTTTTATTTCTCTCTTGCTGTTTCCTGTACAGGGTTGTTGAGACACAGCGATGACAGTATTTTGAGGAAGCCAACTACTAGTTATGGATTATGAGGAACAATGAATTATTGTTTTTTCTGTACCCTGAAAGTTTCCAGCTGTTACTTGTCAAATGTGCTCAGGGCATCTCTAGGCCGTTTTGTATTTTGTATGTTTGCTTACCGACTGGTGGGATAGGCTCCAGCATCCCCGCGACCCTGAGAGCAGGATTAAGTGGTTCAGATAATGGATGGATGGATAAATGCAGACAATAAAATGTCCCAGGCACCTTTGTGTATAAAGTGAGTGTTCTTGTATGTGATGTTGTGCCAGCACCTGCAATCATCCTCTGGTTAAAATGGAGGCGTCTCTTCACAGCTGGAATTATTCTAGCCGACACCTGTGGAAAACAGGCACAGCAAGCAAATTCACATTCAGGCCGCCATCACGCCATATTTCCTGAGGTACCGGTTTGTTATCAAACACAGGGGCGTTGACATTACTGCAGAGCTACAGGTTGTAGTCTCTACGCTCCAGTCTGTCACCAGCAGTTGCTGGTAGAGGAGCCAAAGCAAACAGCTTTCTGAAACATAAGTTTGCCTTTATCCATATCCATATCTGGGAAAACTAAATAGCTCGTGAGCAAATTCATCATTCAGAGGAAGGGAAAGTGACAAAACTTTAAAGGGGCCTGTCTGTTTCTGACCTATGACCTTGTTTGTTTTATATGAGCAATATAATGACAAAAAGAAAGAAAGCAAGCCAAGTCAGTTGGTTCCACGTGTCATTTCACTGCCTCTGGGTGAAAGACTTGTTTGGTTATTTTTTACTTTGGATGTCGGTCGGAGGTTGTGGTGGTGGGGGGGGGGGTCCCATCACGGGTAAGAAATTAGTTTCACATTTGCCTTACACTTAAGCAGCCTCCTATATTTGCAAACCCCGAAAAATGACTAAAGTTAAAATTACAGGGTGCTGGGTGGAAGGTGGTGGCTGATGTAAGCAGGGGTTAAGTACACGAGAGGGCTCAATTCCCCGTGGCCTCCAGATGAATTTATCTTAGTTTATATTGTGTTTGAGTCTCATCACTTTTTGTATACACAGGATCTGCTCTGCATACAGTTTATATTGTGTTTGAGTCTCATCACATTGTATACACAAGATCTGCTCTGCATACAGCCAGTAGGTGTTTGCTTTGGGTGTAAATGTTGTGATGGAATCATTGATGCACACTGTAGGGTGGAAGAAGAAAATCTGGGCAGCCTTGGCCTAAAGGTTAGAGAAGTGGGCTTGTGACTAGAAGGTCACCGATTCGATTCCTGGAGCAGCAGGAAAATGTGGGTGGGAGGAGCGAATGAATGGCACTCTCCCCTCCCTCAATACCCATGGCTGATGTCCCCTTGAGCAAGGCACTTAACCTCCAACCAACCAACTGCTCCAGCGGAACTGCTCAGTGGCCACCGGTGAAGACTGTGGTTGTACTGGGCAGCTCCCAGCTGTGAACGTGTGGAACAGTGTGAATGTGCAGGGCATTGCTGAAGAAGAGCACACATGCTTAGCGTACTACCATGGATACATAAAGGTTGGATTACGCTTTTGAAAAGAGTTCTAAGTACTTAATAAAAATCTCCCAAATAAAGACTACATTTTGAATGATGTACCAATGCACTGTAAGTACAAAATGCACTGTACAATGTAGATGTTTAGACTTCTTGGTTACATCACAGTAAATAAATTATGCATTAGGAAGATTTAAATGTTGAATTGAGAAAGTACACACTGAAGTTCCAATACACTATATTAAGGGGTTTGCGAAATAAAATGTTTCCTCAGATACTCTTTACTTTTAATTTTGATGTCAGTTTTAACATGAGTATTTGTCAGCTTAAGTAAGTCACAATATAGATTTGTCATGTTTCAGCAATCAGCCAGCAAATAACTTTGCTGCCCATGTGAAACCTCTGAAGTCAGAATACGCGAGCAGCCATACTGTGCCCTGGTTCTGCTGCATGACGGATGCTAAGCAGGTGTGGGTTTGGCTGGAGTGAGGGGAGGAGTTTCGATGGTGTCTGGCTGGGAGAGCTGACATTGGATCAGCAGAGGGAGCCTGGTCTGTTGCGTCCGGTGGGCCCAAGGACCCCGGCCCCTGCCTGGAGCTGCGCCCAAAGAAGAAACAGAGGGCGGTCTGACAGGGCGCGGAAGCAGGGCAGGCTAAGCTAACTGGTAGCCCATGCAGACCGGCAGTTGCAGCTCTGACAGTCCTCCTGGCTGGCATTCGTTCCCTTGGACAGTGATTTTTTTTTTGTTTAGTTTGGATATATGTGTTAGTTTGGATACGTATATGTTCTTGTAGTTCTTGTAGTTTCTGGATATGTATTCTGTCCTCATTTCACGCCCGTTCGCTCAACTAGACAGACAGCTAACAGCTAACACATCTAATGAACTTCAGAGGCAAGATGTAGTTTTCAGGCTTTTACTTGTCTTCAGTTCAGCAATGGAGTATTATTCTTTTTTCTATAAAAAAGCAAAGCCTTCCCAAGGCATGAACGCTTTCAAGAGGAAATTTAAAAGATTTCCTAGAGAACAGCGTTATCACACAACTTCTGTCAATCAGCTTCCAGAATTAGAATGAACTTTGACCGTTAAAAAGTGAATACAGCTTTTCAAAATAAGAGCCACGTATTTACAAAATCATTTCCATTTTAAAGGAAGCCGCAAGATGGCGCAAAATCACCACAAATAACACTAAATTACCACAAAAATAAGAATGCCATGACACTCCCTGCCTGGTATTGTGAGATACCACTATTAATTGAACTAATGATGCATTAACGTCACCACAAACACAGTTATGCAACAGTCAGTCTTTAGGTGACATGAGGAGCACCGTCTCGGACACAGGTCTCAGATAAGTCTTGATGGCTCCATCTTCGGAAACCTTCACCTCGATCTTTCTGATCTTCCCATCTTCATCACAGTAGGCGCTGAGTTTGTGTAGAGCACTGTGTTTAGGAACATCTTTTCCACTTGCTATGCAGGTAAGTTCATCTTCAAAGGCCTCTCACTGCACACATTTGATGATGACGACCTCTGCTTTCGTCAGCTCTTCGACTGTGCGCGGCTGTTTGCAGTGATGCCATGAACTGCAAGTCTGGTCTTGGTCTTTGCTTTTAAAAGACTCAGCGATGTGAATGAGCAAGCTTATGGCCCTTATCAGCTTCTTCCACGAAGAAAAGCGCTCAAAACGCTGAGATCCGAGCTGAGAGTCATAAGTGCACAGGTGAGTGACAAGTGCTCATATTTCAGTGTTTGTATCAGGGTCAACAAGGTCATATGCTTCAGCTTCTGATTTCTGCTGGCTTGTAACAAAAAGCCAGGTCCTATGAGCCAGGCGCTGTCACTCAATATAGCTGTAGGCACAGAGTGTGTGCCTATGTCGGCTGGGTTACAGTTTGTGGAGACGTAGTGCCACTGCGTTGGTTCTGAAGCTCTTCAGGTACACTGCACTCTGTTACTAACATATACATAGAACCTCCTTGTCTGGTTGCTTATGTATCCTAAGACTACGCGGCTATCAGTGTAGAATTCAGTAGCATCAAGAAGTCCAGTTCGCTGGTGATGAACTCTGCAATCTCTACAGCTAAAACAGCAGCACCCAGTTCTAATCTCGGAACTGTAAGAGCAAACTGTGGAGCTAATTTGGCCTTTCCTAGTACAAACCCTACATGAGGCTTCTCTTCTGCGTCAATGACTTTGAGGTAGGTGACTGCTGCAATGGCTTTGCCTGGGACGTCTGAGAACACATGTAGCTCTTTCTGGTGGCTGTTGAAATTGTAGCAGCAGCATATGGTCTCAGAATGTGTAGCTGTTTGAGATCACTGAGAGAGCTTCTCCATGCATTCCACTCTGCTTCCCTTTCTACGAATAGTGGCGAGTCCCAATCTAAGGCCTTGCTTGAGAGCTCCCTGAGCAACATCTTTCCCTGGATGGTTACTGGTGCAGCAAATCCTAATGGGTCAAAAAGTCCATTGATGGTGGCTAGGACACCTCTTCGTGTGTAGGGCTTTGCTGAGTCAGCAACTTGAAAGGTGAAAGTGTCTTTCATTAGGTCCCACCTAAGACCGAGGCTTCGCTGTATGGGTGTTGCTTCAGCATCCAGGTTTACATCTTTAAGCCCATTGACATGGTCATTGACAGGAAATGCTTCCATGACCTCAATGCTGTTAGATGCAACTTTGTGAAGACGAAGGTTGCATGTGGCGAGCATCTTCTGCGTCCGCTTCAGCAGATCGATGACTTCATTAGCTGTGGGCCTTGACAAGAGTCCGTCGTCAACATAGAACTCCCTCTCAACAAAGCGTTGTGCATCTAACCCGAATTCTTCTTCACCATGAGCTGCAGCATGACGAAGACCATATATAGCAACTGAAGGGGACGGGCTGTTGCCAAACACATGAACTTTCATGCGGTACTCACAGATATGATTAGCAGGATCATTGTGCTCATGCCACAGGAAGCGGAGAAAATCTCGATGGTCTTCTCTCACGACAAGGCTGTGAATCATCTGTTCTATGTCCACAGTTACTGCTATGACTTCACGCCTGAACCACAGCAGGATTCCTACCAAGCTGTTATTTAGGTTTGGTCCAGACATGAGGACATCGTTGAGGGAGACACCATGACACTTTGCACTTGAATCAAAAACCACTCTGATCTGGCCTGGCTTCTGCGGATGGTAAACACCAAAGAAGGGTAAATACCAACATTAAATTCCCTTTTGGAGTGGAGGGGCAGGCTCAGCATGGTCATAATCAAAGAAGTTTTGCATGAAGGTGACAAACTGGTTCATCATCTCAGGCCTTCTCTCCAGTGTGCGCTGAAGTGTGAGGGCCTGGTCCCAATTGTGAGGGAGGCGCTGGCGGGGTGTTCTGAAAGGGAGTGGCACACCCAGCTGTTGCCATTGTCCATGTACATCTCTCTGTTCATGACATCCAGGAAAAGTCTGTCTTCAACAGAGAGCCCTATTTTGTTGTCATCCTTGGATGTATTAAAGACGGTTTCCTCTAATGTGCATTCATAGGGTGTAAGCATTTCAGGGACGGGGGAAAGTCTGTGCTCAGACTTGGACCCATACTTCTCTATGACGCGAACTTTGTTTTGGCGTGGGCTGAAGAAGGAAGGGCGTTTGTTTTCAAGGATGTTGGTGCGGTAAGTATGAACAGCTGCAGGCTTGTGAGTGTCCCCTAAGCAGACGTTGCCTATGATAGCCCATCCCAAGTCTAATCTCTGTGTGTATGGGGCATCGTGTAGATCGTTCCGTTGCTCTCTCACCTTGTGAACTCTAAGTAGGTCTCGACCCAGGAGGAGGAGGATCTTAGCTTTAGGATCGAGAGGTAGGATAGAGTGTGCTATTGGCTTGAGGTGAGGGTGATGTAGTGCCGCCTCAGGAGTTGGTATTTCAGCTCTGTCACTTGAAATGTTGTTGCACTCGATCAGCGTAGGCAGTGTGACTGTCGTAGCTGCATCTAGTGATTCTACCACAAAGCCTATAGCCCTTCTCCCGGTCATCTCTGTTGTTCCAGCACACGTTCGGAGTATAAATGGTGAGTCAGTCCCCTTGATGCTGTACATGTCAAAGAAGTCAGACCTGGCAAGAGACCGGTTACTTTGGTCGTCAAGCACAGCACATGCTATTGTCACTCTTTCTGAGTGTGCTTTAGGGAAGACCTTCACTAAGCAGATCTTGGAGCAGGACCTTGTGCTCTGACCCTCTCCACAGACTTCAGTGCAGTTTGACAAGACAGCAGGCTGAGGTGTTGTTTCTGTTCCCTCCCCGCCATGCCCAGGAAGTGGAGACGGCAGCAGTCCAGGATGAAGAGCAGAGATGTGGTTCTCACTTTCACACTCTCTACACTTGATGGCTGCGTCGCAGTTCTTGGCCACGTGGCTGGTTGAGAAGCAGCATCTAAAACAAACACCATTGTCCTTAAGAAAGGCCTTACGCTCCTCAATAGGTTTGCTGCGGAACCCTCTGCAGCGCTTGAGGGGATGCGGCTTCTTGTGGAGAGGGCACTGTCTCTCATCGTCACCTGCTTTATAGCTAAAACTTTCCTGCTTTTCCTTCTCCTGTGGTATATCAGTCTTGTGAGCAGAAACTAGGCTTTTGTATGGTCTCTTTACAGACGCATCTGATTTGAGGTGATCTGTGCTACCTGTTGTCAGCCTGAAACCTGAGCCGTTGCATGCTGGTGCTTCTTTGCAGGTGAAATTGCAGAAGAGTGAGAACGGAAGGAAGGTCACGCCATGGTCAGCTTTGTACTCAATACCCTGACAGAGCCACCGTTCTTGGATATTGTGCGGTAACTTGTCAACTACTGGGGCAATACCACGTGCAGTGTTGAGACAGCTTAGGCCAGGGAGGCGACCCTCTAATTTAGCAGCTTCTACCTCTTGCGGGAGATCGCCAAGCTCTCTCAGCTTCACAGGATCTTTGCCACTGACCTTTGGAAAGTTCATGAGCCTGTCAAAGAGTGATTTCTCAATTATATCTGGAGCCCCAAAGCATTCTTCTAAACGCTGCCAGGCTTTGCTTAATCCAGCAGGAGGATGACTAACATGCACTGCTCTTATTCTCCTTACATGTTTTGCAGATTCCTGCCCCAGCCACTTAATTAGGAGGTCCAGCTCTTCACTGGCGCTGAGCTGCAATCCATCAGTCGCATTAAGGAAAGAAGATTTCCATGCCCAGTAGTTTTCGGGGCAGTCATAAAACTTTGTGAGACCAGAGGTGATAAGATCTCTGCATGCCAAGTGTCTTGCTACATCACTAATCTCAGCTGTGCCATCTAGTGGCTGTTGTAGAATAGCTCATTTGGATGAGCACTGAGCTGCGTTGGCTGAGAAGGGTGCCGGAGAAGGGTGATAAAGAGGGTATTTGACCTTTGAGGCGACGCTGGCCTAGAAGTGCTCTCATTCCTCATGTTGGAGACACAAGTACCTGCATGAATGGTGAAGCGTTGTCTGGGTCGAGTCCCAGGTCTCATTACGTGAACAATAGGCTCTATGGGCTGTGAATAAGGGTTGAAGCTCTCAGCTGGTGGCAGTTGCTGGTGTTCAACATACTGGTGCGTTCTTTCAGTGGCCTCTTCAATAACTGAGTGTCTATCACCTTTTTAAAATTCTTCTGCTGCCGCCTCGAGCACACTAGCCTCAGTAATGGCTGCTGCCACCTCCTTTTCATGCGTCAGTGTGTTCAATCTTGCTTCTATGTGGGCTTTTTCAATCATGATTTCTGATTCCATTTTAGCAAAGTTAGCCAGTGTGTGAGCTGCTTCAACTTTAGCGTGAGCTGCAGCAGCTCTGCTAGCTGTTGATCCACTGGATGTTATAGGGGCGACTGACCTGGTTTCAACAGTAGACCACTGTGTTTCTTCAGAGCCCTGCTTTACTTCCATCATTCAGTGCTGCTGTGAGCCTAGCGTGAGCAGTGGTGAAGATGATGAGAAGCATTGGGACTGAAGACCACTCTTCTTGGGTAGTTCTGCCCGCCTTGAGGTTGCTTTTTTACTGTTCTGTTCTAATTTCACGCCCGTTCGCTCAACTATAGACAGACAGCTAACAGCTAACACATCCAATGAACTTCAGACGCAAGATGTAGTTTTCAGGCTTTTACTTGGCTTCAGTTCAGCAATAGAGTATTGTTCTTTTTTCTATAAATAAGCAAAGCCTTCCCAAGGCATGGACGCTTTCAAGAGCGTTAATAGGAAATTTAAAAGATTTCCTAGAGAACAGTGTAATCACAAAACTTCTGTCAATCAGCTTCCGGAATTAGAATGAACTTTGACTGTATTTCAAAGTAAGAGCCACGTATTTACGAAATCGTTTATATTTTAAGGGAAGCCGCTAGATGGCGCAAAATCACCACAGATAACACTAAATTACCACTAAAATAAGAATGCCGTGACAATACGTGTTTTTTGTCTTTGTGTTGCACTGCTGTGGGCTTGGGGAAATTACATTTTGTTTCATTTCATGTACGCAAGTATATGAAATAAAATGGCAAAGTGTTCCTGATTCCTAATTCCATGGCACTTATCACAAAGAGTAGGGGGTTCCCCATTGCCCTGGCAAAATTCCCAACCTGGCTCTCTCCATCCGGCCACATTACATTACAGTCATTTAGCCGACGCTTTTATCCAAAGCGACTTACAATAAGTGCATTTAATGTAGGAAATGAGGAGAACTACTAGTCATCAGAGGTCATAAGTGCATCTAAACAAGCATCTAAGAGCAAAACCAGTGCTAAAGTAAAAGCACAAGAAAGATTTCTTTTTTAAATGAGTGAATACAATAAGTGCTAAGAACAAGTAACAGGGTAGTAGTTCTTGAAGAGGTGAGTTTTCAACCTGCGCCGAAAGATGGGCAGCGACTCCGCTGTCCTGGCATTAGTGGGGAGTTCATTCCACCACTGTGGGGCCAGGACAGAAAAGAGCCGTGGCCAGGTCGATCGGCAGCAGGGGCCTCTGAGCGACGGGGCAACCAGGCGTCCCAAGGCAGCAGAGCAAAGTGGTCAGGTGGGGGTGTAGGGCTTGACCATGGTCTGGAGATAGGAAGGAGCTGTTCGTTTCACTGTCCTGTAGGCTAGCAACAGAGTCTTAAACTGGATGCGAGCAGCTACTGGGAGCCAGTGTGGGGACATGAGAAGGGGAGTTGTGTGGGAGAACTTAGGGCGGTTGAACACCAGACGAGCTGCAGCTTTCTGAACAAGCTGCAGAGGTCTGATGGCGCCAGCAAGGAGGGAGTAGCAATAGTCCAGCCGGGAGATGGCCAGAGCCTGGATGAGCACCTGTGCCGTCTCGTTGGTGAGGAATGGGCAAATCCTCCTGATGTTATAGAGAAATCTGCAGGAGCGAGCAACCGATGCAACATTTGCAGAAACCGATGCAACATTTGCAGGTCTCGGTGCGGGCAACCTTTCCCCGGGAGGAACATCAGCTCTGTCTTGTCCAGATTGAGCTTCAGGTGGTGTGTCGCCATCCACTCCGAGATGTCAGTCAAGCACGCAGCAATGCGTGTCTCTACTTTTGTGTCAGAGGGAGCAAAGGACAAGATCAGCTGGGTGTCATCGGCATAACAATGGTAAGACAAGTCATGCGAGCGAATAACAAAACCCAGGGATGTCGTATACGGGGAGAAAAGGAGAGGACCCAGAACCGAACCCTGTGGAACGTCTGTAGTCAGTCTGTGAGGCTCTGACACAGATCACCTCCATGTCACCTGGTAGGAGCATCCCGTCAGGTAGGATGGAAACATTGAGAGTGCAGAGCCTGTCACACCCAGCCCCTCGAGGGTAGAGAGGAGGATCTGGTGGTTCACTGTGTCGGCCACCTGATCATCCCCCCATGGAATTCACTCAATGATTCCTCCCTCTCCGCCTCAAGCTGATGTGTGGTGAGCGTTCTGGTGCAAAATGGCTGCCTTGCATCACACAGGCGGGTGCTACACATTGATGGTGGTTGAAGTGAGTTACCCCCCTCAATGTGAAGCACTTCGGGTGTCTAGATAAAGTGCTATATAAATGTAATCCATTATTATTATTGTTATTAATATTTAAGACGTGCCAATTCAACATATGAAAGTCCCATTCATATAAAGAACAGAGCTTTTCTCATCTGTCCTCAGAGACAGCTTTGAAAGTCTAGACATGGTGGCAATATCCTTGAAATCAAGTTTTCGTCCAACACCTGTAGACATCGTAGACCGAAGTTAAGGTTTAAATGCCAGTTCTCCTTGTTGACACTATGAGCTTGTTTATACCAGGCATTAACATGCGTCTTGGGTGATCCGAGCACATGTGGACAGTTCTAAGAACAGGTGTGAATGCACCCAATGCGTCCTCAATGCGTGTTGAGGTCCGGTCGTTCAGGCCACATTCAGAGGTAGAGACTGGCATTTAGTACCCACAGTACTACAATACATTCACTATAAGACTTAAGATTTATAAGACTTACCTATATAACAACTCATTTAATCTATCCATCCATCCATTCATTATCGGAACCGCTTATCCTGCTCTCAGGGTCGTGGGGATGCTGGAGCCTATCTCAGCAGTCATAGGGTGGCAGGCGGGGAGACACCTTGAGAGCAGGATAAGCTGGTCCCCGGGTGCTGCACGGCGGCTGCCCACTGCTCTTAGCTACACAACTAGGATGGGTTAAATGCAGAGTATAATTTCCCCACGAGGATCAATAAAGTGTCTCAAAATTTAAAAAAAATTGTTCCGTGAATTTACTTGAATTGTCACTGTCTCGACACTGATGCAGTGATAGAATCCTGGCCCTCAACCCCCACCCCAAGACATCAATGTTTATTTCTAGAAAATGTTTCTAACAAATGTAAGTGTATCGAGACAAGTTAGAATTGTGTCACTCTTGGTATATATTTTTAACCTGCTTTAAGCAAACCAAGATTTTCAAGATGGAAAATAAACAGAGTTAGTGAGTCATTATGGTTAATAGTTAGTCCTGCAGCTGAGGGGCCAAATCATTGGTTACAGATCCTGGAATCAGTTAATCTGATTTAGAGAGTGGCACTCGGTGGTACTACTAAGTACACCCCACCCTGTTTGCTAGACTTAGTTCAGCTAGCACGTACACACACAAAGAAAACACACACACACCCACGCACACACAAACACAGACAAATGGGGACCCTCCCTGGCTCTTAGGGCTAGAGAGCCTGTGATTAAGGGGGACGGAGCACAAATACCACTCCCTAAAGTGGATCAGAGTGCAGAGAAGGAACCGAGGGTGTGTATCCAATTCCCAGACACTTATGTCTTCCAGATGGTAATACAGATGTGATGCAACGCCCGACACCAGTTTTCTGCATTAACGTTGCATGTAATGAAATGAATGAAAGCTACTTTATTCGACATTGTATTCTTACAGTGAGTTGTATTCTTATTCTTATTATTTTGTATTCTTATCATTGGCTTAAATGCAGAGAATGTGTTCTCTGCACTTAAGGCATCCTTACTGTGTAGGAGGAGTGGACAGCTGCAGTGCCCGGGGACCAACGCCAGTTCCAGGCAGGAGTATTAACCCCAAAATCCATGTCTTTTTGATGTACTAATGTACTAATGCTATTTGATTGATAGTACTTTGTCAAATGTGAGAAGGGTTCAAACCACAAGTCTGTTTAATCTTGCATTGGTGTTGGCCTTAAATCTAAACAGGGGTGTGAAACTGAGTAATATTTAGTACTGTTTGTACAATTTACTCGGTCTCAGTTTACGGGAGAAACCCGGTTTAGCTTCATGGCGCAAGAAAACTGCCAGCCTCCCATTTTGTGCAGTTTTGCACACTGCTGTCTTTCCCCTGCCCAATACTGCTCATTTTCCCGTTTTTAAAATGCAATTACAATACTGCCAGGGTATTTCTGTTTTAACTGTTCTGCAGTGTCTGATGAGTAAGTCTTCAGTCATGGGGGATGAATAAAAGCAAATATATTCATAGCAGTAACATTTTAAAAAATGTGTGTGTGTTTGGAGAGTGGTTCATCTTGTAAAATCTAGAAGAAAATCTCTGATTGATAGGTTATTCTGTGGGATGGGGATGAGCCTGGTGTTTACACATCAGGAATCAGGAATCAGGAACACTTTATTTGTCATTTCATTTCATGTACAACACAAAGACAAAAACACATCCAAAAACTACAAGAACACACATATATATCCAAACTAACACATATATCCAAACTAAACTAAACAACAACAAAAAATCACTGTCCAAGGGGCAAGGATGACTGTCGGAACTGCCGGTCTGCATAGGCTGCAGTTACCTTAGCCTGCCCCGCTTCCGTGTCCTGTCAGACCGCCCTTGGTGTTTCCTCCTCGGGCACAGCTCCAAGCAGGGGCCGTGGTCCCTGGGCCCACCGGACAAAGCAGACCAAGCTCTCCCAGCCGATCCCCTGCACTCCACACGACAACATCAAAAACACCACTGTCAACGCCAGGTGAGGCCGCCACCAGACCGCCCTCGGTGTTATCAGAACTGCCGGTCTGCATGTGCTAGCAGTTAGTTAAGCCTACCCTGCTTCCATGTCCTGTCAGACCGCCCTCGGTGTTACCTCCTCGGGCGCAGCTCCGGGCAAGGCCGTGGTCCCTGGGCCCACAGGATGCAGCAGACTAAGCTCTCCCAGCCGTCAAACGAAGAAAAAACTTAGACACAGACGTGGACAAAGACACTGCATGGATGGTACTGGGTGAGGCCTCCGCAAACGTGACCGCGCCGCCGTTTTCCCACACTGGAAGTGGAGTACTTTCTCTTTACTCCATATGTCTGAAGAACAGTCAATACAGTCCCGTACTGAAAGCCAACATAAACCCATTCAGATGGGTGTGGGACTCGTGTTTTAATTGCAGCCTTCTCGTGTATTTTTTAAGATTAATATTTGACATTTTATTCCAGTGGTGGGACCAAATCACTGTTCTCCAAGTCACAAGTAAGTCTGAAGTCTTGACACTCAAGTCCCAAATCAAATCCCGAATCCTAAACTTTGAGTTTCAAGTCTTAACAAGTCAATATGAGCTTGATCAAAATTAAAGCCATGCAACATTCTAACAACAGAGTAATATTTGATATCCTAATGCAACGACAAAGCATATAACAACCACGGATGTGTAGACTCGGTAGACCTTGGCTAACGGGTCGGACCATTTAGTTGACTGGTTAGCGCAGTCGCCCATGGTGAGGGCGACCCGGGTTCACGTCCCGGCTGCGGCGGTTCCCAGCTGCACCTGAATTCACTACATTGGTGTCAGAACTGGGATGGTGAGACCGTGAGGCCATCGGAAGCGCGTGCGCCCAGAGGTGTGAGGGAGCTGGTATGCCGAAGGGGACGCGCTTCCCGAAGGAGGGGGGTAGTGTAACTCGCTAGCCGGTTGGCTAATGGTTCGGACCCTTTAGTTGACTGGTTAGCGTAGTCGTCCGTGGTGTGGGCGACCCAGGTTTGCTTCCCGGCTGCCTCCTGAATTCGTTACATTGGTGTCACACTACCTCTCCTCCTTCGGGAAGCGCCACGGGCGACTACGTTAACCAGTCAACTCAAGGGTCCAACCCATTAGCCAACCAGCTAGCGAGTCTACTCGCTCATGAGCGTTACACTAGCGTTACGTCCTTCGGGAAGTGCGTCCCCACGCCTGAGCATACCAGCTCCCTCACGCCTCTGGGCGCACGCGCTTCCGATGACCTCACGGTCTCACCATCCCACTTCTGACATCAATGTAGCGAATTCAGGGGCAGCCGGGAACCGCCGCATCCGGGACGCGAACCCGGGGCGACTGCACTAACCAGTCAACTAAAGGGTCCGACCCGTTAGCCAAGGGCTAGTGAGTCTATTCATCCGTGGTCATTACCCATGCAAATCACAACTGCTTTTTAAAATGTGTATTTATTACAGAATGATTCAAAGTGGATCAGTAATTATGGAAACGAAGAGCTGATTGGCTGAACACTTTTTAAAAGCATTTTATCTTTGGGCTTGGACGAGGTATCAAGTCTTTCAAGTCAAAAGGCTCAAGTCCAAGTGAAGTCTTGAGTCATTGGTGTTGGACTTAAAGACAAAGTCGATTTGCGAGTCTTTTTCAATTTTATCAAGTCTCATCTCATCTCATCATCAGCCGCTTCTCCGGGGTTGCGTCACAGTGGCAGCAAGCTAAGTAGGACACTCCAGACGTCCCTCTCCCCAGCAATGCCCTCCAGCTCCTCCTGGGGGATCCCAAGGTGTTCCCAGGCCAGATTGGACATGTAGTCCCTCCAGCGCGTTCTGGGTCTACCCCGGGGTCTCCTCCCTGTTGGCCGTACCTGGTAAACCTCCAAAGGAAGATGCCAAGGAGGCATCCTAACCAGATGCCCAAACCATCTCAACTGGCTCCTTTCAATGCGAAGGAGCAGTGGCTCTACTCCAAGCTCCCTCCGGATGTCCGAGCTCCTCACCCTACAAATGAAGTCTTAAATAATCAAATTTATGACTTGAGTCTGACTTGAGTCCAAAAAAGGGGGAAGGGCCTGCTTGACACGTGCAAAACAGGTCAGGAGTCAGAGTCAGAATGCATCACATGGCAGTTTTCCATCATGAGCCATGGGTGTTAACTGGGCAATCCACAAGGACATCTTAAGGAGTCCATTGACTGAATCGAGGTTGAAGGAGCAAAATTTGCAGCTTAACAGGGATCCTGTAATGTAAGTGATTTCCATTGGAGCCTTTCTCCTCCCTTGGCTCAGCGGCTGTTGACACGTGTTGTTTTCGAGGGAAAGACCTGGTTACTACAGTGGAGGCTCAGCATGCAAGAGCTGCAGAGGGTAAACAGTGACAGCCATGTGTGTATGTGTGTGCATACCAGGGCAGATACCGGCATGACCGCTGGTGTTATGGAGCAGCACCAGGCTGGACAATAGGGGTGAGCAGGGTCACACCCTGGGACTGTGGCCAGCTGCAGGGGGCCACGGGGTTGGCGTGTTTGCTGATCTCCTCCCCATCACACATCTCAAACTCCACCCCCTCTGCACAAGTGTTTACTCGGTCTGGAGCCTTCCCACACCCTGACTCACTCCCGCTACCTCCCTCTCTGTACTTCTCTGCTCTTCTTCTTCCTCTCTCTCTCTCTTTCTCTCTCCCCCCCCCCCCCGTGTCTGTGTTGTTCTGCTTCTGCTTCTGTACCGTCATATCTCCGTTCTTTTTATAATACTATTTCCTCATGTACCATTCCCCATCCCTAATCTCTCGTCTTGCCTTTACCCCTTTCTTTGCTCTTGTCTGTTTTATCTCCTCATGTTTTCTGTACGTTAAAACATTCTCCTTACTGATTAACGCTTGTCTTGTTGTCAATGCCAAGTCATCTTTTAATTTCCCAGCCTTGTCAGGTCTGATGCAGCAGGGGTGTTAGAACTGACAGACCGCAGCAGGATGGGGAGGAAGAGGTTTGATCAACTCTATCCTGTATGAAGCTGGTTAGCAAGATGTAGAGACAAATCACTTAGCTCCTTTAGATAAGGTGCATGAGATCAGTTTCTCTCGCTCTCTCTCACTCTCTCTCTTTCTCTGTCTCTGTCTCTCTCTCTTGCTATCTCTCACTCTGTCGTTCTCTCTCTCTGTCTCTCTCAATTCAAATTCAATTCAATTTTCTATCTCTGTCTCTTTCTGCCTCTCTCTCTCTTTCTCTCTGTCTCCCTCTCTCTCTCTCGCTCTATCTCTCTCTTTCTGTCATTTCAAATTTCAAACTTGCTTCTATTAGCATGACAAATATGCATTTGTATTGCAAAGCATTTTCACATAAAGGACAATAAGAGTGCACGAATACACAACACATATACAGCAACACATGCAATAAAACAACTTACACAGCTACGTCATGGCAATAAGATCCTGTGTGAGTGGATGTGTGAATGTGTCAGTCTCTGCATGTGTGTGTGTGTGTGTGTGTGTGTGTGTGTGTTTGTGTGTGTGTGTGTGTGTGTGTGTGTGTGTGTGAGAGAGAGAGAGAGAGAGAGAGAGAGAGAGAGCGTGTTCACATAAAGGACAAGAACAGTGTACAATACTGCATTGGTGTCAGAAGTCTGTCTCTCACTCTGTCTCTCTCGCTGTCTTTCTGTCTCTCACGCTGTCTCTCTCTCGCTCTGTCTCTGTCTCTCTTTCTGTCTCTTGCTCTGTCTCTCTGTCTCTATCAATTCAATTCAATTGAAATGGCTTTATTGGCACGATGTAACAGCGTACGTATTGCCAAAGCAAGCGTCCAAACATTGAAAAAAAATAAAAAAAGCCAAACATCAGTTGGAAAACACCATTGAAAACAAACACAGCAGCAAAGAAACATAATACAAGACAAAAGAATATACCGTCATTGAATATAACAGCAACAACGTGTGTCAGGTGACTGTCCCTCACCGTGCCTCACTTTATGGCAGGCAGCAACATAGACTGCTGCTAACTCACACTCACTGTGCCTCACTTTATGGCAGGCAGCAACATAGACAGCTGCTAACTTACACTCACTGTGCCTCACTTTATGGCATGCAGCAACAGACTGATGCTAACTTACACTCACTGTGCCTCACTTTATGGCAGGCAGCAACAGACTGCTGCTAACCCACACTCACTGTGCCTCACTTTATGGCAAGCAGCAACATAGACTGCTGCTAACTTGTGGCCCTTTGGGTCTTCCCCTGGTAGGACTGGTAGTTTTTCTTCATCTGGTAGGTTAAGAAAACCTTTTGTAATTAGTTGGGATTGTTTGAAATGTGCTTCTCTAACATGTTTATACTGTCCACATGTGGTGAGGAAGTGTAGCTCTGTTTCAGGCTCACTGAGGGTGCAGTGATGATGGAGATGATGATGATGATGATGAAGGTGCAGTGACAGCACAGCCTTTGCTCTGCAGGGAGCAGGTTTTCCTGTGTCTCCCCTTTTCAATAGCAAGGCTGTCTTCACCCAGTCTGTACTTTGTCAAGGTTCTCTTTCGTTGTACATGAGTCACCATGCTCACATCATCTGCTATGGTGGACTGTCCATGTAGAGCCAGTCAGCACTGCACTACCATGCTCACATCATCTGCTGTGGTGGACTGTCCATGTAGAGCCAGTCAGCACTGCATTTTGTGCCGTGTTTCTGTTTATGTTTGCCAGTGTGCAATGTAGTTTTGTTTTAACTGTTTGGTAATGCAATTGGGTCTGATTGGTGATGTGTTGTGTTCCTGAGGTGTG
This sequence comes from Lampris incognitus, assembly GCF_029633865.1. NCBI lineage: Eukaryota > Metazoa > Chordata > Actinopteri > Lampriformes > Lampridae > Lampris > Lampris incognitus. The sequence continues at coordinate 110,547,853 of NC_079211.1, forward strand.
ATAATAGAGCAGGTTTGGGGGTCTCAGCCTCACACACAGACTCATTCATGTGACGAACACAAGCCGACTCCGCCCCCCTCCCGAAGACAGCGCTGCCAATTATTGCTGCTTCATCGAGTCCGGCCATAGTTGGATCTGACGAGACCGAGACGCGAACCCCGGTCCCCAGTGGGCAACTGCATCGACACAAAGCCGATGCTTAGACCACTACACCACCGCATATCCCGTTAACTTTTAAGCACAGGAGGTGCCAGTGAGTGTGCGGAGCGGAAGTGCGGGTGAGGGAGCGGAGCGGAGCGGAGGCGCGGGTGAGTGTGCGGAGTAGCAGCGTGTTGCTTCGGAGTGAGTGAGTTTCTAAAACGTGGACTTTTTTTGTCTGGTCCTTTTCACGTGCTTCTGTTGGTTGGTTTTTGTTTATTTTAGTTAGTTTTTTTCGGCGGTAGGTTTAAGCGGAGTTTTATTTTGGTAGCGGTGCTACCGGCCCAGCGGGGCAATATGGCCGCTGTGGGAGGTGGAGGAGCGGCGTTTGAGAAGTTGACACACCTGCACGCGATTAAAGCGGTTCCGGTGGTCACATGCTCGGTGGAGGAGCGCTGCCTCGCGGTAGGTGAGCATGTGGGATATGGAAGCGTCAAATCAGCACCCAGAATGAACAGTGCAGTAGTCATGTTTCTTGACAGTATTGATAAAGTCAACCAGGTGGTGGAAAGTGGTGTGGCGATTAGGGACATGTTGACTCCCGTTCTGCCGCTGGTTAACCCAGCCAAGAGAATCACCATCTCCAATGCTCCCCCATTCATGAGGAATGCAGCTTTTGAGAAGGAGCTTGCAAGATACGGACAGCTAGTGTCCCCGATAAAAATGGTCTCTTCCGGTTGTCAGTCTCCTCACTTGAGACACGTTGTGTCCCATAGGAGGCAAGGTTTCATTATTTTGAAAAATAATGCGGAGGATTTGGATCTGAAGCTGAAAATCAGGATTGACGAGTTTGACTATATTGTATTAGTTACATCCGGTATGATGAAATGTTTTGGCTGTGGGTCAGAGGGGCATTTAGTAAGGTCTTGTCCCGAAAGGAGTGAGGGTAGGTCTGAGCCTCGAGGGCCGCCATCGTCCCCCGATGCCGCATTTCCGGCTGGAGACGGCGCTGCCGAGTCGGCACAGGGCAGACAGGAGGCTGGGAAGCGAGGGGCGGGAGAAATAGACCAGGTGGTGACACAGGAAGAGACCGAGGCTGGGGAACATAAGGAAAATGGACGGACTGAGCAGGCAGGAGAAAGAGGTGTGCAGGTTGAGCAGGTTAAAAAAAGTTGATCACAATGAGACGGTAACAGAACTTGGGCAGGTCACAGCTGATGGCCAGGATGAGCAGGTAGGGGAGGTTGAACAGAATGAAACAGGAAATGAAAACAGTGAGAACAGGGATCATAGCAAATTGGCTGGGTGAGATATGAATTGTGGTCGGAGGACGCAAATACAGCAGACTGCTGTTAGAGTGACAGAGTCTGTACTTGAGGAAGAGGCAGAGATTATGTTGGATGATGAAATAAAATTTAAAAAATCCATTAAATGGAAGCCGACTGAGGGTAGACAGGAAAGTTTAAAAGCGAAGACTAAAACAAAGATCAAAAGACTACAGACCATAGGCCTCGTTAAAAAAATGTTTTTTTTAAAAGTAGGTTTTCAGTAGTCTTAAAATTGTCCAAAGATTCAGCATTGCGAATCTCTGCTGGGATAGAGTTCCAAAAGGTGGGGGCTGCCACACTAAAGGCTCAATCCCCAAAAGTCTGCAGGCTGGTGTGGGAGATGGAAAGCAGACCCCGAAGGTAAATCGTTTTTGACCACACACATCCAGAGACACATGCTGAGGCAGTATGTTGCTGCAGTCGTTACTTGTGGTTCTGGATTTTACTGTTGGTTTGTCATGGAAATACGTTCGAGTTTAATGGACACTAACAGTAAATGGACGGAGTGTTCAACTGGCAAGTTTGTCCCGGACTTTGATTCATCACACTCAGTAATTAGTGTGTCAATTACGCTATCTGTAGTGCAACACCTCAGTGGCTTATAACGTCGGCTTAGCCTGTACAACACAAGTCAAAAACCGTGTTTCGTTGGGAGTTTGAAGACGAGTTTCTGCATATTTGATTACGGCGGCGACGAGGGAGCCAGACGGGGGGGGCTGGGTGTTCGGAGCGCCTCGACAGCTGCGTCTCGTCTGCTTACCGTGAGTGGAGCAAGGTTGTGAAGGACGCTGTTGAGCTTACTGAGTGGACACTATCCCTCTTTGGGCCATCATCAACTGGGACTAGCGTAATCTGGGCATCACCATCCCTGGCGGCACTCCCCTTCATATCGTGAGTAGCTAGCCTCATCCCATCCGTGCTCTGCGCTATCCCTCTTACGTTTCCAACGTTATTAGTCCACCCGTCTCATGGAACCAACACTCTGCCCTCTTCTGTTTTTACTTATGTTACCCCCCCCCCTTATTACGACCACATAGAATACCCTGGTTTCCCTTTTTATTTCCTCCCCTGATTAGTTTCCCTCCTCCTCCCTTACACTACTCTCCTGATGAACTCCTGTCCCTCAACAAAAACTACCGGCTATCCTCTGTTGCATGCACCTACGCTCTGTCTGCTGGCATCCTCTGCTGCCGCCGTTATCTTCATCGCGGCCCCAGACACTCCCGTCATCTACATCCTTCCACTAACCCCGATACAATATCCCACATCCAAACCCTATGTTCCCACCGCCCCCCCCCTCCACTGCACCCCCCCGCACTGCTAACCTGGACTACCTCATACCTTCCAGCATGCCCCCACTACGTTGCCCTCTCATTCCATCAACCTTGCCCTCCTTAACACCTGATCACTAAATAACAAAGCCCTTATCCTACATGAAACAATCACTGATAATTCATTTGACTTTCTCCTGCTCACTGAAACCTGGCAACAACCTGGCGACTTTTTCTCCCTCAACGAAGCATCCCCCCCCCCCCGGTTTTGGCTACATCTGCAGACCCCGTCCCTCCCGTCGTGGAGGTGGTCTTGCTTTCTTATTCAATCAGAATTTCAGGACCACTGAGCTCTCACTCCCCACCATCTCATTATTTGAATTCCTCGCCTTTAAAACCTGCTCGGTGGCTGTCATTCTCATCTACCGGCCACCCACACCATATCCATCTTTCCTGTCTGACCTCTCTGAACCCCTCGCAATAGCCTCATCTCTCTCCTCACACCTACTACTGCTTGGTGATTTTAACATTGATTTACCCACCTGTAAGTTTGCATCAGAATTCATCACTCTATTGGACAATTTCAACCTCACCCAGCACGTCACTTTCCCCACCCATGTCAAAGGCCATATCCTTGTCCTGGTCTGCTCTGTCAATCTACCGATACGCAACATCCATCCATCTCCATTTCCTCTGTCGGACCATAATCTTATCCAGTTCACTATTCCACCCCCAACTCCTCGGCCACACCTCCTCAGAGAAATGACATTCCACAATAATAAATCTATTGACCCCCTCCAACCCTCCGATCTGCTCTCCCCCTGGAACCAGCCTCTACCTTACGTGATGATCTCACCAATCACCTCAATGCCACTCTGTCATCCTCCCTCAATACACTGGCCTCTCTCAAAACAAAAACAGTCTCCTTCAACACCTCTGCACCCTGGTTCACACCTGAGCTCCGCACATTTAAACAGACTGCCCACCAACTGGAACGACTCGCCAAGAAAACATCTCTCACTGTACATCAAGAAGCCCACAACCTCCACCTCTCTGCCTACAAAGATGCCCTCACCGCTGCAAAGTCTGCCTATTTTTCCATCATCATTAATGATTCCAACCGCAACCCCCGCACCCTCTTCTCCATTGTAAACAACCTCCTCAAGCCCCCGTGCCGATGCCCTCTCCAACTCTACTGCTGAACAATGCAACTCATTTCTCCAATTTTTTGCAGACAAAATTGCCGCAATCACAAATCACTGTCCCCTGCATCTGACTCAGCAGCACCTACTCCGGCCCCTCTTCTCCCCATTCATCTTGACCTCCCTACCCCTTCCCCTGATCACCGCCTCTCCCGGTTTGTTCCAATTGCCCCTACCACTATCTCCGAACTCATCAGCTCATCAAAATCCACAACCTGCTCCCTTGATCCCCTCCCCACCCCCCTACTGAAGAAATGCCTCCCTGCCCTATGCCCCCACCTCACCAACCTTTGCAATTCCTCACTGTCCCATGGAATTGTCCCCTCTGCCTGCAAAACTGCAGCTGTCACCCCAATTCTCAACAAACCTGGTCTTGATCCATCCTGCCTCAACCACTACCAGCAAATTTCCAATCTCCCCTTTCTCTCTAAAACCCTGGAACTCATTGTCGCCGCACAATTCCAAACCTACCTACACTCCAACAAACCTACTCGAACCCCTCCAGTCTGGTTTTCGCCCACTCCACAGCACGGAAACTGCACTCCTTAAAGTACTTAATGACCTCCTCACCTCTGCTGATACTGAAGCCCTTAACATCCTCATCCTCCTCGACCTGAGTTCAGCCTTCGATACTGTGAGCCACAACATCCTGCTCACCAGATTGAAAGATGTCGGTATTATTGAAGGCGCTGTACTCAGCTGCCTCCAGTCCTAACTCTTCAACAGGTCACACTTCATCTCACTTCACAACCACTCCTCTGTTCCATCCACAGTCACACAAGATGTTCCCCAAGGTTCTGTACTCGGCCCACTCCTTTTCATCATCTACATTCTCCCTCTTGGTCAGATTCTCCGCCATTTCAACTTGGACTTCCACTGTTATGCTGATGACACCCAGATAGATATACCTCAGCACCAAATCCCCTCACAATCCCTCTCTCACATCGACCCCTGTCTGTCTGCAGTTAAAGTCTGGATGCAGCAAAACCTTCTCAAACTCGACAGTGACAAAACTGAACTCCTCTTCCCAAGTCCACTCTCAGCCAAATCAACAACCTTGCACTCACCATCGATGCCACTGTCTCCCCTTCTTCCCAGGCACCTAACCTTGGTGTGATCCTTGATGCCTCCCTCTCCCTTGAGCCACATATCCGCCAAATGGTTTAATCCTCCGTCTACCACCTTCGCAACATTGCAAAAATAAGATCCTCTCTCACACGCCCTGCTGCTGAGATACTGATCCATGCCTTCATCTCCTCCCACCTCGATTACTGCAACTCACTCCTCTATGGCATCAGTGCTATCTCTATCAAGAGACTCCAATTGGTCCAGAACACATCCGCCTGACTTTTAACTTTCACCAAATCCTGGCACCACATCACCCCAGTCCTAAAAGACCTCCACTGGCTACCCATCTCCCACCCAATCAATTACAAACTCCTGATTCTTACTTATAAAGCCCTTCACAAACTGGCTCCCCCATACCTCACCAATCTCCTCTCCCCCTACCAACACTCTCTGTCCCTCAGATCCAACTCAGCCTCCCTTCTCTCTACCCCCAGGTCCAAGCTCTGCGGCTTTGGTGACCGAGCCCTCTCCAGATCAGCTCCCAGGCTCTGGAACTCACTTCCCCAAATCATTAGAGACTCAGAATCCCTCCCACTTTTCCAATCCTGTCTCAAGACACACCTTTTCTCTATTGCCTTCTCGTGCCCCCCCCCCCCTATCCACTCATACACCCCTGGTCTGGGGCAGGCTGGGGACTGAGCGCTTGACCTGCATCTGTTATTTATGTGATTTATGATGTTTGTTTTTCTTTCCCTTTATATCTGTCGAAGAGTACTGCTGGCGTCGTCTGTGGCTGCCGCTTCTCCCTCTCATAGCCCCCTTCCCATCCACCCCTGTATGTCTGTGTTAAGTTCATCTGTCGTCTTGTTTCACTCCATTTATTGTAAAGCGACTTTGAGTACTAGAAAAGCGCTATATAAGATTGATTTATTATTATTATTATTATTATTATCTGCGGACGGCAGATTCCGGGACGGGATATAGGGGTTTACGAGGTCTGATAGGTACTGGGGGTAAGACATGGAGGGATTTATAGGTAAGGAGGAGGATTTTATAAGAAATGCGGGATTTGACCAGGAGTCGGTGAAGATGGACAAGGGTGGGAGTGATGTGTTGCCAGGGCTTGATGCGGGTGTGCACCCTGGCAGTTGAATTCTGCACATACTGAAGCCTGTCTAGGGCTTTGCTCAGTACCCCAGACAGGACTCCATTGCAATAATCCAGATGGGAGGTGAAGAAGGCATGGATGAGGATCTCTGCCACAGAGTCTTGAGAGTAGTGGCTAGAATCTGGAGATATTTTTGAGGTGAAAGAAAGCAGATTTAGTGACGGATTTGATGTGTGACTGAGAGGGTGGAGTCCAGAAGGACACCAAGGTTGCAGACTTCCACGGATGGGCAGATGGAGCAGCCATTCATGTCGAGGAGAAGATCTCCAACCTTCTGAATCAGCGTCTTGGGAGCCACAACCATGAGCTCAGTCTTATTGCTCTTTAGCTTGAGTAGATTTGATGACATCAATCAATCAATCAGGTTGCATTTTATATAGCGCTTCTCTAGCTGCAAGTGCAACTCAAAGCACTTTACAACTAATTAATTAATTCACACCCATACACCGATGGCATGTCCAGATTTTTATTTGGTGGAGGCAGTTGACAAAGGATTGTGGGGGGAACGGAGAGGATGGTCTAATGCTGAGATAAGGCTCTGTGTCATCAGCGTAGCAGTGGAAACTTAAACCATGGTGGTGGATGATCTGACAAAGGGGGAGCATGTAGATGGTAAAGAGAAGGGGTACAAGTATGGAGCCTTGTGGCATGCATTGGTTGACTGGGGCCAGGGTGGAACTGGAGTCTCTGATGGTGACAGTCTGTTTCCTCTTGGCGAGATATGACTGGAACTAGGAGAACGCTACACCAGTGAGGCCCAGGTACTAAAACAAGCGGTTGAGGAGAATAGTGTGGGGAATAGTGTCGAAGGCTGCAGAGAGGTCCTGAAGGAGGAGAATACTGATATGTCTGGAGTCAGTGGCGTGCTCAGTCCTCTCTGTAGTTAAGTAATATATTTGTTGGGTGCTCTTTGGTCCAGGGTTAGTAGTTTCAGATGAGAAAAAGAGAACAAATCTCTCTGACCAAGGCACTCCGTGGAATTAAAAATGTCTTTATTGAAACTTAGACATATCCAAAAAGGACCTAAAAATGCCCATGCGTAGCGGCTTGAGCCTTCTTCAGGGCATAGTGAGACAAAACAGGAGTGAATGGTTTTTGTGCAGGCACAGAGCACAGGTGTTAGTTGCTTGATTGGATCTAAAGCAACCAATTACTAAGACCCGCCCCTCACACAGATCCTAGAGAGCAATCACATGCCAAACACAGTTCATTGTAAAAAGAAAACAAAAACACAGATTAAGTGTACACACACCCACAACTAGTATATCACAATAAAGGTACATGTTCACAGTGACTCGGAAAAACAGTAGACTATAAATTAGACATTTTTACAAAAAAGGCCTATAGTCTATCTCCTCGTTCAAACCTGGATATTCCATTGCCTTAAAATGCACCATAGCGACCCTCCATCCTTAAGAGTCCAGGGTATTGAGATGATACAGAAATCTGTACGTGGGGAGATAGATTGAAAACGTTGCTGCAGCAGGAAACTTTTTGGATCTGGAATTTTAAGGCAATGGAATATCCAGGTTTGAACGAGGAGATAGACTATAGGCCTTTTTTGTAAAAATGTCTAATTTATAGTCTACTGTTTTTCCGAGTCACTGTGAACATGTACCTTTATTGTGATATAGTTGTGGGTGTGTGTACACTTAATCTGTGTTTTTGTTTTCTTTTTACAATGAACTGTGTTTGGCATGTGATTGCTCTCTAGGATCTGTGTGAGGGGCGGGTCTTAGTAATTGGTTGCTTTAGATCCAATCAAGCAACTAACACCTGTGCTCTGTGCCTGTACAAAAACCATTCACTCCTGTTTTGTCTCACTATACCCTGAAGAAGGCCCAAGCCGCTACGCGTGGGCATTTTAAGGTCCTTTTTGGATATGTCTAAGTTTCAATAAAGACATTTTTAATTCCACGGAGTGCCTTGGTCAGAGAGATTTGTTCTCTTTTTCTCAGGAGAATACTGATGTTGCTGCAATCACCAGCAATAAGGAGGTAATTGGTGATTTTGAATAAGGGCAGTCTCTGTGCTGTGGTGTGCTTTGAAGCCAGTTTTGAGGGGTTCATAGAGCTCATGGTTGGACATGTGCTGATGGAGTTGGGCATCAACTGCTCTTTCCAGGATTTTACTGAGAAATTGAAGGTTGGAGATCGGCCAGTAGTTAGTGAGTTCATCTGGGTCCAGGCCTGGTTTTTTGAGGATTGGGGTGACTGCAGCCATTTTGAAGCGGGAGGGTACCGTGCCAGATTCCAAAGAGGAGTTGATAATGTCCACAATTATGGGGCACAGGGTAGGTAAACATACCTTGACCAGGATGGTGAGCATGGGGTCCAGGGAAGAAGTGGAAGCCTTGGCCATGGTGACCAACTTAGCAACTTGAGGAGCCTCCACAGGGGAGAAAGAGGAGAGGCAGCCCTTAGGTAGGCATGCAGCAGGGGGAACAACACCCTGCAACTGCGGTGCATGTGGGGGGGGGCGGTACCAGAAGTTGCTGGTGGATAGAATTCACTTTGGCCTGGAAGAAGTCCAGGAACTTGGAGGAGCAGAGGTCAGGAGCATCTGAAGGGCAGTGGACATCAAGAGGGCGAAGTAGTTAGTTGATGGAAGAGAACAGCATTCTGGGGTGATTTTGCTGGTTGCCAATTATACTGGAGTAGTAATGCATTTTGGCCTGGGAGAGAGCTTCTTTATAGGGTCTTCACGTGATCTTTAAAGGCCTCAAGGTAGACAGTGAGGCCAGACCTTTTATAGAGCCTCTCCAGTTGACGACCAGTCGCCTTCATGATGTGGAGTTCGGTGGTGAATCAGGGTGCAGGATGGGAGAAGGAGACGGACTGAGTTTTGAGGGGGGCAAGAGAGTCAAGGCTGAGGGATAAGGCTGTGTTGTAGTGGGCTACCAGGCCATCCATCATGGTGATCTGAGGTTAGATTTGACATTATCATGTCGGTCAGGGCTGGTGCACTCACTGTCTTGATGTTCCTGAATGTGATGGTACGTTTTGGTTGCTGCCGGGGCAGGGGGACAGGAAGCGCAAAATGATGGCAGGATGGTCAGATACGGTAAGGTCCAGGCACTTAAAATGAAGGGGAGTTGTACCAGTAGAGCACACCAGATCCAGAGTGTGACCTTTGGTGTGGGTAGGACCTTGAACATGCTGTGAAGTTAAAGCAGTCTAGTAATGGATAGGAATTCAGCAGCAAACGTGCAGCTACTGGCGTCCACATGGATATTGAAATCACCTAACGGGCGTCCAGGTAGCGTAGAGGTTGCTTACCAATATGGGGATCACCAGTTCAAATCCCCATGTTACCTCCCTCCCATGTTACCTCCGGCTTGGTCAGGCGTCCCTACAGACACAATTGGCTGTGTCTGCGGGTGGGAAGGCAGATGTGGGTATGTGTTCTGGTCATTGCACTAGCGCTTCCTCTGGTTGGTCGGGACACCTGTTCAGGGGGGAGGGGGAACTGAGAGGAATAGCGTGATCCTCCCATGCGCTGTGTCCCCCGAGGTGAAAAGGTGAAAAGGTGCGGCTGTCGACTCCACATGTATCGGAGGAGGCATGTGGCAATCTGCAGCCCTTCCCCGGATTGGCAGGGGGGTGGAGCAGTGACTGGGATGGCTCGGAAGAGTGGGGTAATTGGACGGGTACAAATGGGGAGAAAAATGGGGAAAAAACAAACAAACAAAAAAAAAATCCCCTTACAGGAGTGAAGATGGAGACATAGGGTAGACAGGTGAGTAGCTCAGATAGCTCAGACATGGAGGCTTTAGGGGGGCGGTAAACAAGGATCACCTGAAGCTGTGCTGACCCAGCTAATGTGGAGGCAATACACTCAAATGAGGAGACATTGAGTACTGTAAATTTAACTAGAATCTCAGTATAATAGCCAGCCCACCACCATGACCCATGGAGCAGGGTTTCTGTATGTATACAGAGCCTGGGAGTGTGGCTTGATTTAGTGTCACAAAGTCCTGCTGATTCTGCCATGTCTCGGTAGTCAATTTTCCTGTCCATGATTATCATGGATGCTTTATTGTTCTTTATTGTTTAAGGAGTCAAGGGTTCAGTAGCATGAATGCTGCAGTGTTGTTCATAGATGCTGAGGCAGGCACTGTGGGAGTGGTGACACTGTCAACACAAACCAGGGGCTTCATATTGCCAGAGTGAACGAGTAGTTTGTTGTGATGACGTCGATGTCGCAGTGTGATAGAATGCTGATCAGACAGCACAGATGGAATAGCATGATCAGAGTAAACAAACTTAGATTGAGAGGCCCTGTGGACATAGCGAGGGGCGACGCTAGAGTCTGTGAGAAGTAGTGTCAGCGAGGCAGTTTGGAGTGATGTGATGGCTGAGGTTTGGATATTCCAGTGCTAAGTATTTTATGAACACCATATCAGCAGCAGAGGCACAGCAGCTAGCTACTGAAGCTTGTAGCCAGAGAGGAGGCACTCAGCCCTGGACCACGGCACCAGTGCAGCAGTGAAGCCAAAACAGGACGATGGGTCCAAAAGAGAGGTCAGGGATAGTCCTGAGATAGTGGCAGAGTATAGTCCGGTCGGGGTGTACCAGAGGGGATAATCCATGGTTTGTTGAGTACGCCGCTGGATTGCTAGCATGCTAGGAGGCTAACAGCTGGTCAGCAGAGTAGGTGAGTAAAGAAACTGCAGGTGTACTACGATCAACCACTGATAACACAAAAACAAAATGTTGGGATAAAACAGGATGTGACAGACAGTCAACAATCCACAACAGATCCTACGTGCAATACAAAGCAGAAATTGATTCAGATTGAAAAATGGCGACATACACGCCAGTGTCCTCTGTCTCTGAAGAGTCCAGTAGGAACAACTAGATCTGGGTTTCATTCATTGTTGCTCTCCCACTTGAGTGGAATTATATTATATATGGGTTTAGGAGTAATCGATTAACATCTTTAGCAGTGATGGATTTGTAGAAAATATAGCAACAGCAGTAGAATAAAAACAAAACACTAGGTGTTTTTATTGATTTATGTAAAGTATTTGACACAATCAATCATTCCTTACTCTTGAAGAAATTAGAGCGCTATGGTATGAGAAGTGTAACACAACGCTGGTTAAGAAGTTATTTAAATAATAGGTTTCAATATGTGAATATTGAAAACACTGAATCACATCTAAGAAGAGTAACTTGTGGTGTTCCACAAGGGACCTAAGTTGTTTATACTTTATTTAAATTATATTTCTATGGTATCTAATTGTTGAAATTTGTTGCATTTGCTGATGATGCAAATTTATTTTGTTCTGGGGAGGATATGAAAGAATAGCTGAAAACAGTAGAAAGGGAATTGAGAGTGTTAAAAAATGTATTGATATCAATAAGTTATCACTAAATGAAAATAAAACAAAATTTATGGTGTTCGGTGGTTTTAGGGTTAATTGTGAAATAAAGCTGAAGTTAAATGGAGTTGAAATTGAAAGAGTATTTGAAACAAATTGGGATTGATTATAGATCATAAATTCTGTTGGAAACCACATATAGAATATATTAAACATAAATTATCTAAATCTATTGCTATTCTTTACAAAACAAGGGATCTGCTGAATAGGAAATGTTTGCATATATTGTATTGTTCATTGATAATGCCATATCTGTCATACTGTGTTGAGGTTTGGGGAAATGTTTATAAAACAAATATAGACCCTATAACTAAACATCAGAAAAGAGCTATTAGAATAATAAATAAAGCTTGTTACCGTGAATTTACTAATCAATTATTTATACAGTCCTGTACCTTAAATTTCTTAGATATTGTGTATTTAAAAACATTGGAAATACATTATCGAGCTAGAAGTAAAAGCCTTCCTGTTTGTATCCAACAACTTTTTAAATTGAGCGAAGGAAACTGTAATTTAAGAGGTTTGTGTATTTTTGAAACATGTAAAGTGAGAACCAGTGTAAAATACAAATGTATTTCAGTTTTGGGAGTCAAGCTATGGGATGGTCTTAATGATGAGTTAAAACTGTGTAGCTTGCTGTTGAGTTTCAGAAAATCTTTAAAATGTAAAATAATTAAGGATTACAACTTAGTATAAAATGTACTTTTTTTCTTCTTCTTCCTTTTTTAACTTTGATATTCTAGGTTAACTTAAGGCTGTATAGGCTAGGCAACAATAAGCCTTGGGCTTCAGCCTATTCCTTTTGCGGTTGTTGGTCTCTTTCTTGCGCTTTTACTTTAATACCAGTTTTGTTTTTAGATGCTTGTTTAGAGAGATGACTAGTAGTTCTCCTGATTTCCTATGTTAAATGTAAGTCGCTTTGGATAAAAGCGTCAGCTAAATGACTGTTGTATCGTGCCTATAAACTCTACAGTAGACCGGTTAAGTTGTACACACTTCAACTGCCTCAATCACCCCTCTGTGCTACGTTACCACTGAGATCGCCACTTGTGTACGTCATAAGTACTCGCCTGTAATTTGAAGTGACCACACCATAACTCTACATTCCCTCTCTTAAGATGTAACACAAGATACATTACAGCAACACAAACAACTGCTATGTTGCATAACTTGAGTGGCACAGATCCCTGAACACAACAGCATGAGTGGGGTACAGCACATAACAGCAACCTGACAAACTCACCCGTAAGAAAAAGATGAGATGGCATGTGTAACTAATAAGGTACAGAATAACTAACAAGGAAACTCAGTAATCGTCACTGGAAGAACAATATTTCTCAGAGTGCACGCATTAGCTTTATCAGTCACTGGGGCCAAGGGGTGATGTAATCCCGATAACGCTGGTTGGGGTGGCTGACTCTTCCTGAGCGAGTCATCACAGGTGGTCTACCCCCTGAATCACTTGAGGTGATTTCTGAGTGAGTCACCACAGGTTGTCTACCACCTGAATCACTTGAGGGGATTTCTCGTGTGGCAATGGACGGTGTGAGTGGTGCGGTGTCAGCACGGACAGCTTCTCTATCAGATGCTGCTGAAGCGGGAATTTGTGGCAAGTCATCGTCAGAGATGTCTGGTGGGGGTTCATCAACTCGGAGAAGGTGTCGCCGATTCCTGATGTAGTTGGTTCCTTGGGATGTTATTATGTAGCTGTTAGGCTGAGGGACTGGGCCCTCTACTCTTGCTAACCTGTCAAAACCACGTGCAGTCTGCACCCTGACGTTTTGACCAGGACTTAATGAAGGGAGGTGCCGGGCATTGCGGTCATGATATGCTTTCCCCCTCATCCTCTTTTTTTGTGATAGCGGCTTTCACATTAGTGTTGATAGCCGGCTGCAGCATGGCTTTGGTCACTGGTATGAAAGTTCTGGTCCACCTGGACAGAAGACGCTGAGCAGGAGAGGGGAGACCATCACGGGCAATGTTGCGAGCATGGAGGAGAGCAGCTTGGATGGCACGGTAGCACTTTTCCAGGAGGTGCTTAGCGGATCGTACAGCACGCTCAGCAAGGCCATTTGATTGTGGGAAATGAGGACTACTCCGCATGTGTCTGAAGTCCCACATCTGTGTAAAGTCTGAGAAGTCCTTGCCAGTGAATTGGGTCCCATTGTCAGTCATGAGGGTATGAGGAACACCATGTGTTGCGAAGTGTTGCTTCAGCTTTGCGATGACTGTGGTGCTTTTCATATCAGGGAGGTAGTCCAGCTCCAACCACCTGAGTAAGAGTCCACAACCACTAAATGCACTTTGGCATGCCATTCGAATATACACTCACTGGCCACTTTATTAGGTACACCTTGCTAGTACCGGGTTGGACCCCCTTTTGCCTTCAGAACTGCCGTAATCCTTCATGGCATAGATTCAACAAGGTACTGGAAACGTTCCTCAGAGAGTTTGGTCCATATTGACATGATAGCATCACGCAGTTGCTGCAGATTTGTCGGCTGCACATCCATGATGCGAATCTCCCGGTCCACCACATCCCAAAGGTGCTCTATTGGATTGAGATCTGGTGACTGTGGAGGCCATTTGAGTACAGTGAATTCATTGTCATGTTCAAGAAACCAGTCTGAGATGATTCGAGCTTTATGCCATGGCGCGTTATCCTGCTGGAAGTAGCCATCAGAAGATGGGAACACTGTGGTCATAAAGGGATGGACATGGTCAGCAACAATACTCAGGTAGGCTGTGGCGTTGACACGATGCTCAATTGGTACTAAGGGGCCCAAAGTGTGCCAAGAAAATATCCCCCACACCATTACACCACCACCAGCAGCCTGAACTGTTGATACAAGGCAGGATGGATCCATGCTTTCATGTTGTTGACGCCAAATTCTGACCCTACCATCCGAATGTCGCAGCAGAAATCGAGACTCATCAGACCAGGCAACGTTTTTCCAATCTTCTATTGTCCAATTTTGGTGAGCCTGTGCGAATTGTAGCCTGTTTCCTGTTCTTAGCTGACAGGAGGGGCACCCGGTGTGGTCTTCTGCTGCTGTAGCCCATCTGCCTCAAGGTTCGACGTGTTGTGCGTTCAGAGATGCTCTTCTACATACCTCGGTTGTAATGAGTGGTTATTTGAGTTGCTGTTGCCTTTCTATCAGCTCGAACCAGTCTGGCCATTCTCCTCTGACCTCTGGCATCAACAAGGCATTTTCGCCCATAGAACTGCCGCTCACTGGATATTTTCTCTTTTTCGGACCATTCTCTGTAAACCCTAGAGATGGTTGTGCGTGAAAATCCCAGTAGATCAGCAGTTTCTGAAATACTCAGACCAGCCCGTCTGGCACCAACAACCATGCCACGTTCAAAGTCACTTAAATCACCTTTCTTCCCTATTCTGATGCTCGGTTTGGACTGCAGCAGATCGTCTTGACCATGTCTACATGCCTAAATGCATTGAGTTGCTGCCATGTGATTGGCTGATTAGAAATTTGCGTTAACGAGCAGTTGGACAGGTGTGCCTAATAAAGTGGCCGGTGAGTGTATCTTCTGCAGTGAATGACCCTGGTAGGTCTGGGATTTCATGAAGGTGCAGTGGTTCCTTTGTGTGGTGAGGTGTGAGAGCATTTCAGGCCGCACAACGAGACACCTCCCTCTCAATGTCTGTGTACATTGAGGACCAGTACACATGGTCTCCCGAGCTCTGCATTTGGTGGCATCAATACCGGGATGGCCTTGGTGCAGCTGTCCAACATAGAATTTTTGCAGTGCACGGGGTATTATTAGTCTTTGTCCATGGAGCAGAAGTCCATCTTCGACAGTCAACTCTTCCTTCATTGAAAAGAAGGGACGCAGAGCATGGGATAATTCTCTTGAGGTGTTAGGCCAGCCATGCAGGATAATGTCAAGAGAGTTACTGACACATTACATACCTCTCCACAGCATTTCTCAGTTCATCTGTGCGACGTGAGAGCACATGGACTGTCATGACGTCCAACAGGTCATCAGTAAGTGCAGGCTCAGTCATCGGTAGGTGTGCACATGATAAAGCATCAGCGACAAAAAGTTCCTTACCGCATTTATATATCACATCCAGGTTGTAGCGATGTAATTTCAACATCATGTCCTGCAGGCGAGGTGACGCGGTGTGAAGCGGTTTCCTCAGAATTGTTATTAAAGGCTGGTGGTCGGTTTCAACTGTGACAGGACGTCCATAGATGAAATCATGGAACTTTTTGGTTGCAAAGATGAGAGCCAACATTTCTTTTTCAATCTGTGCATACCTTGACTCAGTGGGTGTGAGGGCACGTGATGCAAATGCCACAGGCCTCCCTTGCAGGAGACACACCGCACCCACACCATGTTGTGATGCATCAGCTGATATGACCACTGGCTTCGATATGTCAAAGAACTGTAGAACTGGTGGGTTTGTCACTGCTTGTTTCAGCTTGTTGAATGCCGCATCATGGGTTTCATGCCAAGTCCACTCCACATCTTGGTGTATCAGTTGTCTCAGGGGACCAGTAACCGCAGTGTATTGAGGGATCAACTTTGACAGTTTGTCATACCTAAGAACTGCTGCAGGGCTTTTTTGTCCTGCGGTTTTGCCATGTCGCAAACTGCTTTAATTTTTTCAGGGTTTGGCTTGACACCATCAGCGGTTAGCAGGTGGCCAACATAGTGGAAAAAGCGGACTCTGAATTTGCATTTGTTGGGGTTGAGCTTCAAGTTGATGGCCCAAATTCTGTTCAATACCAGTCTCAGATGATCATCATGTTCTTGCATTTTACGTTCCCAGACTAAAATGTCATCTACTACAATCTCACAGAGGCCATATAGAGGCTCTCAAATCCAAAAGTCTGCTTTGGCTAGCCTGCTGGGTATTACAGCACAGGGGGCACTGGTCCGTTCACACTTTCTGAACGTCACACATATGGGTGCTCCTTCTCACTTTTTCTTTAGTCTAGAGCGCAAGAATGGGCTGAGAAAAACCATTCACCTCTGCGTACTAACACTGGTGTGCAGCTATCAGATCAGATTTTTCTGCGATTCTGAAATACGCAGCAGGGTTTTACAGTGATCTCTATAAGAGTGAATTCAGACAGGATGTGCTGGGGGCTGAATCATTCTATGACGGGCTAAAAAAGGTTGAGGAAGCACTCGATACAGAGCTCGAGGCATAACTGTCCCCTGAAGAACTTCATGATGCCCTGCAAAGTCTTGAAAGTGGCATGGATGGTTTACCTGTTGACTTCTATAAGTCTTTTTGGCTGGTGCTCGGATGGTATTTGTTGACTGTCCTGAGGAACAGTGCAACTGAGGGGCGGTTGCCTCAGAGTTGCAGGAGGGCTGTCATTACTCTTTTGCCAAAGAAAGGGGATTTGCAAATGTTAAGAACTGGTGGCCAGTGACCCTGCTCTGCACTGATTACAGGAGCTTTTCTAAGGTGTTAGCAAACAGACTGAGAAAGGTGATGAAGGAAGTCATCCATGTTGACCAGACTTACTGTGTGCCCGGTAGGCTGATCACTGACAACATTACATTAATTAGGGATGTTTTGGACATCTCTAGTTCATTGGGAGTTGAAACTGGTCTTATTTCCATAGATCAGGAAAAGGCTTTTGACCGGGTTGAACACCAGCACTTGTGGCAAACCATGAAAGCTTTCGTTTTCAGCCCGGGTTTTATAGTTGAGATCAAGGTTTTGTACAGTGACATTGAGAGTGTACTTAAAATTAACGGTGGTTTGAGTGCTCCTTTTCAGGTTCAAAGGGGAATTAGGCAGGGATGTTCTTTGTCTGGAATGTGGTACTCTCTGGCCGTTGAGCCCCTGTTGCATAAATTGAGGTGTGAGTTGTCTGGAGTTGCTTTTGCTTGTTGCAGTGCAACTTTTAAGCTCTCTGCCTATGCAGATGATGTAACTGTGTTTGTAAAGGACCAAAGAGATGTTGATGTCTTCGTAAAAAATGTTAAGTTTGGTCAGATATCATCAGTTAGGGTAAACTGGGGGAAAAGTAAGGCACTGATGATAGGAGAGGGACTGAACGGTAAGCTCATGTTACCTGGGGGGTTGACATGAAAAAGGAGAGGGGTGAAATATCTGGGAGTGTTTGTGGGGAATGAAACTTTTTCAAATAAGAATTGGGAGAATGTTTTGGAAAAAGTAGAAGGGCGTCTTAGGAAGTGGAAATGGATTCTACCAAAACTGTCATATAGGGGTCGCATGTTAGTAATCAACAACCTGGTGTCATCAACGCTATGGCATCGATTAACATGCGTTGACCTCCAACCAACCTTTTGGCCAAGATTCAGGCTGTGCTGGTGAACTTTTTCTGGGACAACTTGCACTGGATTCCTCAGAGTGTGCTGTACCTTTCTAAAGATGAAAGGGGTCAAGGGCTGATCCATCTGGCCAGCAGGGGTGCAGCCTTCCACCTCCAGTTCATTCAAAGATTGCTCACTGTGCCTAGAGACTTAGTGTGGAGACCAGCAGCCTGTGCAATACTTCAGCGGTGTTGTGGACTCGGAATAGACTTGCCTTTGTTTTTAATGGCTATTAACAACTCAAACCTCAACGGATTGCCCGGTTTTTATCGTGGGCTCATAAGAGTGTGGAATATGTTCAAGAAGGAGAGAATGGGCTGTTCTGACTCTCTGAGCTGGCTTCTAAAAGAGCCGGTGGTGTATGGTGGGCATATGGACATGTTCTGCGACATCGGACCCACTGTATCAAAGCTGTTCTGCCAGGCAAAGGTCGTCACGTTGGGTCAGGTGGTGGAGCTGGCTGGGCTCAATCTGGACAATGCTACTGCACTAGCATCTCATCTGGGAGTGAAATCTACATGCCTCCTTAGTCAGGTACTATCTAAGTGGAACGGTCAGCTCACAGCAAAAGAACGGGAACTTTTGACATCATACTGTAGTGGTTTTACTCATCCCAATTGTGAGGATGCATTTCCTGTTTTAAAGGTTGTTCCTGATCCGAAAAATTGGATGGGGCCACTTCTGGATTTGGGAAATGTTCTTAATGAGAGGTTGAATGTACTTAAAGGTAAGACCATGTAGTATAGTATGCTGGTAAAAATCCTGAATAAAGAAAAACTGAGTGGTCGGACTGATACACCCTGGAGAGCCCAGCTGGGCTTGGGGGAGAATGTGAAGCCAGTCTGGAGGGGTTTATACAAACCACCGTTAATTAAAAAAGCTGGTGATCTGCAGTGGAGGGTCTTGCATGGCATAGTGGCAGTCAATGCTTTTGTTTCTGTGCTAGACCCTCATGTGAATGAAAACTGTACCTGTTGTAACCAGAGAGAAACAGTTTTTCATTGCTTTTCAGAATGTGTGAGGCTCACACCCCTGTTTCTGCTACTAGAACACTTATTTAGATCATCTGGGGAAAGTTTCTGCAAACAGAATTTTATTTTTGGTTCCAAATACAGCCAACATGTAAAATATAAATGTCAACTCTTAAACTTCATTGCAAGGCAGGCAAAAATGGCTATCTATGTGAGCCGGAAAAAAAGAATTAAAGAATGTCATGTTGAACTGTTGTTTTGCAGGGTGGTCAAGGCCAGGATAAGAGTAGACTTCAATTATTACAAGGCGATGAAAGATATGGACACATTCACAACTTTGTGGTGTTATAAAGGGGTGCTGTGTTCCACCATAAAGGATGAGCTGGTTCTTGCTGCAGAGCTCGGATAAAAGGGGTCTTACCTGTTTTTTATGTTTTGAGTTGTTGAATTATTGTTTTTGGGATTGTTAAAAAATGCATGTTGAGTGTTTGTAATTTGACAAATATTGTTTATATGTTTAGAAAGATTTCAAGGCTGTTTTTAGATATTTTTCTGTTAAATAAAGACTTGTTTAAAATTCAAAATTCTCTCTCTCTCTCTTTGTCTTTATCTCGCTCTATCTCTGTTCTCTCGTCTTTATCTCGCTCTCACTCTCTCCGTTCTGTCTTTATCTCGCTCTCTCTCTGTCTCTCTCTCTTTCTGTCTTTATCTCTCTCTCTCTCCGCGCCCAGGAGGGGGGCGGACTTCCTGTGCGCCTTACATAAGTGTCCATTATAGCACCATGCCGACAGCATGGTGCAATAATGCACCACGTGGGAGGAAGCTGTTCCTGTGTCTGGTGGTTTTGGTGCACATTGCTCTGTAGCAATTGCCAGAGGAGTTGAAACAGACTGTGACCTGGGTGTGTGGGTGGGTGGGGGGGTCTGTGCTGATTCTGCCCACCGTTTCTGAACTCTAGAGGTGTACAAGTCCTGCAGGGTGGGCAGGGGAGCACCAGTGATTTTTTTTTCTGCTGTCCTTACTTTTCGCTGCAGTCTGTTCCTATCCTGTTTTGTTGCTGCTTTGAACCAGACCATGATGGATGTGCACAGGACAGAATCAATAACTGCGGTGTAGGACTGGCTCAACAGCTCCTTTACCAGACCAAAATATCCTCAATTGCCGTAGAAAGAACATCCTCTGCTCGTCCTTTTTAAGAATGAAGTTGATGTTGGTCCCCCACTTCAAGTCTTTGGAAATGGTAGTTCCCAGAAAATTGAAGGTCTCCAAAGTTGACACGGGACTGTTGGATATTGTGAGGGGGAGCAGTGCTGAGGGGGGTCTCCAAAAGTCCACTGTCATCTCCACAGTCTTGAGGATGTTCACCTCCAATTTGTTCTGACTCCACCAGAGCACCAGCTGCTCAACCTTCCGCTGATATGCAGACTTGTCGCCATCCTGGATGAGTCAGATGACCGTAGTGCCATTCTGTCTTTATCTCGCTCTCTCTCTTTCAATCTTTATCTCTCTCTGTTCTCTCTTTCTGTCTTTATCTTGCTCTCTCTCTCTCTTTCTGTCTTTATCTCTCTCTCTCTCCACGCCCAGGAGGGGCCGGACTTCCTGTGCGCCTTCAGGCTTCTGGTGGATGTTACGAACTGTCAATTGATCGATGCTGTCTCTTCCGCTACATACCCGTGCACACTGAGAGGTGCAGGGATGCTCGGCCCGTCAAACATGCTCGCCGCCGGAGATACGTATCAGCGACTGCTCGCAGAGTTCCCTGACCTCACCACACCTACGTTCTCATCAGCGGTGGCCAAGCACGGCGTGGAGCACCATATTGCCACCGACGGCCCCCCGGTGTACGCACGTGCTCAGCGCGTCGACTCTGCTAAGCTCGCGATCGCCAGGGAGGAGTTTGCCACCATGGAACGCCTCGGCATTGTGCGCCGCTTGGACAGCCCGTGGGCCTCCCCCCTGCACATGGTTTCTAAGGCTGATGGCGGTTGGCGCCCCTGTGGCGATTTTCGTCAACTGAACAATGCCACAACCCCTGACTGGTACCTCGTCCCGCGCATATAGGACTTCTCCGCCCATCTGGCAGGGGACACCATCATTTCCAAAGTAGATTTGGTGCGGGGCTACCACCAGGTACTGGTTCCACCCTCGGGACGTGCCCAAGTCATCACGCCATTTGGACTCTTTGAGTTCCTGCGGATGCTCTTCGGTCTCAAGGGGGCAGCGCAGACGTTCCAGCGGCTGATGGACTGTGCTACAGGATATGCCGTTCTTGTTTGTTTACTTGGATGACATTCTCGTGGCCAGCGCATCCGCAGAGGAGCACCTGATGCAGTTCCGGCAGTTGTTCGAGCGGCTCAGTACGCATAGACTCATAGTCAACCCACACAAGTGCCAGTTTGGCCTGTCATCCATCGACTTCCTCGGCCACCGCATCTCCCCGTAAGGAGCTGTCCCGCTACCTGCCAGAGTGTACGCCGTCGCCAGTTTTCCACGCCCCCGCACTGTGAAGTCCCTGCAGGAGTTCTTCGGCATGGTGAACTTTTATAACGGGTTCATTCCCCACACAGCTCACCGCATGCGGCCCTTGTACGAGGCCCTGCGGGGCAAGGAAGCCAAGGGCGAGGTAGACTGGTCCCTGGGGATGGACGAAGCTTTCAACGACGCCAAGGCTGCACTGGCCAATGCCGCTTTGCTGGCGCACTCATCCCCCACTGCCCCGATTGCCCTCACGACCGACGCCTCTCATTATGCGGTCAGGGCGGTGTGCGAGCAGGGGTCGGCGGCGCCTGGCAGCCCCTTGCCTTCTTTAGCAAACAGCTTAAGGACAACGAGCAGAAGTACAGCACCTTCGACCGGGAGCTCCTGGGTCGCTTCCTCGCCTCCCGACACTTCAAGCTCCTGTTGGAAGGCCGCCGTTTCACTGCCTTCGTCGACCACAAGCAGCTGACATTTGCCATGGCCAAGACCTCCGAGCCGTGATCCGGGCGCCAATAGCGTCAGCTCTCTGCCATCTCGGAGTTTACCACGGACATCCGGCACGTGGCTGGCAAGGACAACTTGGTCGCTGACTGCCTCTCCCGAGCAGTGGCAGGGTCCATTCACTTGGGACTCGATTGCATTGCCATGGCTGCAGACCAAGCCACTGACGCGGACATCCAGACCTATCAGACGGCTGCTACGGGGCTGCGGTTGGAGGATGTGGTGTTTGACAGCGCCAACGCCACGCTCTTCTGCGACGTTTCCACGGGCCAGTCCCGTTCCATGGTGCCCGCCGGCTGGCAGTGCCTTGTTTTTGACGTTATCCATGGCCTTTCCCACCCAGGTGTGAAGGCTTCCACTAAGCTGGTGGGGGCCAAGTTCGTCTGGCCCTGCCTCAGGAAGGACGTCAAGGCCCGGGCTTACTCCTGCATGGCGTGCCAGCATTCCAAAGTACACCGTCATACCAACGCTCCCTTGGCGCCATTTCTGGTGCCCGAGAGGCATTTTGACCATGTGAATGTGGACCCAGTGGGCCCCCTGCCCCCCTCCCACGGGTTCACTCACCTTCTCACCATGGTGGACAGGACCACCAGGTGGCCGGAAGCTGTTCCCCTGTCATCCACCACGTCTACTGAGGTGGCCCGGGCATTCATCGGATCCTGGGTGGCCCGTTTTGGCATGCCGGCTGACCTCACCTCTGACAGGGGCCCGCAGTTCACGTCGGAGCTCTGGACTGCAGTCGTGGAGGGGCTGGGGGTGAAGCTCCACCGCACCACAGTGTACAATCCGCAGGGCAACGGACTTTGTGAGCGGTTTCATCGGTCTATGAAGGCCGCTCTTCGTGCCAGCCTCACGGACAGCAACTGGGTTGATCGCCTCCCGTGGGTCATGCTCAGCTGTCGCTCTGCCCCCAAGGAAGACCTCCAGTCCTCGTCTGCTGAGCTGGTTTATGGCCAGCCGCTGCATGTCCCGGGTGAGTTTCTCCCGGACGCTGTGGCCTGGGACAGTGCCAACGCTTTCGCTCCGATCCCTACATCTCACCACTGCCTCTGTCAGTCCTACATCCCCAAGAATCTGCTGTCGGCCAGGTACATCTTCATCTGCCATGACAGCCACCGTACCCCCCTGCAGCCCCTCCGCGTCCTGGAAGCGGGGCCTAAGAACTTTGTGGTGGACATGGGGGGGCAAGCCAGAGCGGGTCTCGGTGGACCGTCTCAAGCCTGCCCATTTGGACCTGGGTGGGCCGGTCGAACTGGCCCTGCCCTCGCGGCGTGGACGCCCCCCTTCTCGGGCCCCTGGCCCAGCCTCGGTCCCTGCCCAGGCCCCGGTTCTGTCCCCTGCCCCTGCCCCCGCCCCCATACCCATTCAGCGCAGCCGTTTTGGCCACCTGGTCCACCCCCCGAGACGTTGACTGTTTCACTGAGGACTGTTCGCCTGTTGGCTGTTTGTGTTTCACTGAGTATTTTTGTGTTACATTACTGTTTTGCATTTTTTCGTGATGGTGAATTCTGGGGGGGGCGGGCTGTGTGGTGGTACGCAATTGAGGGTAGATTCACCAGGGGCTGCTGCTCCTTTAAAGCAGACGTTCGGAGTGTGACGTAGGCACTGCTTAGGGTTTCCGGAGTGGAGCCGTGTTTGCAGCAGCCTAGCGGTTAGCTGGTTGCCAGGAGAGATTGAGCTGTATCGGTGTCGTTTTGTGTGGCGAGTAAACGGAATTGACTCTACTCGATCTCTCCGTCTCCTCAGTCCTGCACTCCCACACAGACAAATATTAATGAACTGATTTTAGTCACTCATTGTGCCTCACTTTGTGGCAGGTTGCTACATACTTTGCTGCCACCATGAACATTGGGCTTTCTCACCTAATAAGTAGGGGATTGCGTGGGCAGAGTCAACATGTATTTGTGTTTTTGTTATTTTTGTGAATTCTTGTCTGTATTTGTCACATGGTCAAGAAGTGGAGCTCTGTCTCCACCACTCCTTGACCACGGGGCTCGCTTGTGGTCACTGTCTCTCTCTCGCTTTCTGTCTTTATCTCGCTCTCTCTCTTTCTGTCTTATCTCTCTCTCTCTCTCTCAAATTTCAAATTCAAATTTGCTTTATTGGCATGACAAGCATTCTCTCTGTCTCTTTCTGTCTTTATCTCGCTCGATCTCTCTCTCTCTCTTGCTCTGTCTCTTTCTGTCTTTATCTCGCTCGATCTCTCTCTCGCTGTGTGTGTGTGTGTGTGTGTGTGTGTGTGTGTGTGTGTGTGTGTGTGTGTGTGTGTGTGTGTGTGTGTGTGTGTGTGTGTGTGTGTGTGTGTGTGCGTGTCAGCCATTTCTGGAGATAAGAATCTCACCACTAACCACTTCTGCATATACGCTCAGTACTTGGAAAGTGAGGAGTATTTAACAAGACAACATGAGCTCTTAGTGGTGTTGACGGAGGAACGCGTGCCCACGTGCAGTCTTGATGGAGCCTCTCTTTCAAATATAACCAAATTAACAACAATGCCTCTAGCATTCGTAATACTATAATAATAATAATAATAATAATAATAATAATAATAGCCTTCGTCTTTGCACAAAAGGGCTTTTTTTTTCTTTTTTTTTTTTGCAGTTTACCCGGAGCCGGTGCTGGGGCACAAGTGGTGTAGAATGGAGCCAGATCTGTCTCACAGTGCAAACTGACCTACATCCAGCCGGTGAAACAGTGCTCATTGTCACTGCGCTCCATAATTGTCTTGGGGTCTCTGCAAGCACCATGGTAGCCCAGATAAGCCCTGCTTTGTTTGTGCAGAGAGCTGACAGCGCAGCTGCTTTGTTCGCTGGGCCACGCTATATTTTACTCTGCGGTCACTGTGCCGTCTGCTTGCAAAACAACAACAACAACAACAATTATCAGCAAAAAGACAATAATGCTCAAATAAGGGCGGATCAGATCCTACGGGCCCCCCTGTAATAAACTGGTGATGTTGTCTTGCTGTCTTGAAGGTCAAGCTCTGAATGTGGTGCCTTTAAAAAATCACTGCTTTGGTTGTAATACTGCTCACGTTAAAGAAGTCACACCCAAGTACCGCTACAATCTGAAAAACTACATGCATAAAATGTCTTTTTCAATATATTATATAGCTTGAATATTTTTTTGCCTCGTCTGGTTTTATTTTTATTTATTTATTTTTTGTGTAGCACTTTGTGGCATTGTTTTAGAAAAGTGCTTTATAAATAAAATTATTATTATCATTATTACCCAATCATGGACACTTTTATACTTATATATTTTTTTCAAATCAAATCAGTTTTATTTACTTACTTATCTTAATGGCATTGTTGGGTAGGATTTTCCCAGGAAAAACGGTGTCACTTATATCGGAATCAGCGTAGTTGGCCAGGTGTCCCTGTGCACACAAGACATTTGAGTCCGGTTCACTGCAGCTTCTAGCACTTGCACACAAAAAAGAGAAAACAAACAATAACAAAAAAAGAAGGGGAAAAAACGGAAGAAAAAATGGAACTACAACAGGATATTGGAGGCAAGCATGTATGCACAACAGGTGAGTCACTACCATAGCGAGTTTTGTTATGGTTGACTAATCAACAACCTATGCCCATATATCATACTGTAGAGCCGAAGTAACGGAGAAGACCGTAGGTTCACACTTTAGCCGTGTAGGCAACTTTCTTTAATCCACGGTAAATCAGCGAGACAAACAAAACCCACAGCTCGACTGAGCGGAGGTGGCAAGAATAACCAGAAAACTGGCTGGACAACCATAACTTAACCCTGCGTTAACCTGCCAGGGCAACCATGACTTAACCCTTAGTTCCTGGGTTGAATTCTGTCCCCAATACGTGTCCACCACATGAGCCCCCCCCAGAATTCGCCCTAGTAATCGAAGTCAGGCAGGCGCGGGTGGACGACAGGCCGTCCGCGGCGGCTCCGGATAACAGGGGCCGGAGTGTCTGTGGGAGGCATTGACGCGGGCCTGTGGAGGTCGGCCTGAGGAGCAGAAGAGGCAGCTCGGGCCTCCACGGGGGGAGGAGGCGGAGCCGGGGGACGACCGCGACGAGGAGGTTGGGCTAACTCCAACGGCTGCGTCAAGTCCAGGTGTGCGGGTTTAACTCGGTCCACTGAAACATGCTCGGCCGTGCCCCCAAAATCCACCACCAGGTGCTTAGTTCCCCGTTCCAGGACGCGGAAGGGGCCGTCATAAGGGGGTTGCAGAGGGGGGCGGTGTGCGTCGTGACGGATGAACATGTAGTCCGCTGACTGCAGACCTGGGGGCACCTGGGACACCGGAGCGCCGTGTTGGGCGGTAGGGACGGGTGTGAAAGCTCTGACCCCGTCCAGCAAGGAGGCTCGTTGGTCCACAGCTGACCAGGAACGCGTTGCATTGGGCATGAAATCGCCTGGGACTCGCAGCGGCGTGCCGTACACCAGCTCCGCAGAGGAGGCTTGTAGGTCTTCCTTCGGGGCAGTCCGCAGGCCCAGCATGACCCATGGGAGCTTGTCAACCCAGTTGCAGTCCTTGAGAGTAGCCCGAAGCGCAGCCTTCATGGACCGGTGGAAGCGCTCACATAGGCCGTTCGCCTGAGGGTGGTAGGCGGTAGTGCGATGAAGCTTGACGCCCAGAGCCTCACCCACAGCATTCCATAGCTCTGAGGTAAACTGTGGCCCACGGTCAGATGAAAGGTCGGAAGGCGTACTGAAACGTGAGACCCACGACCCAATAAAAGCCCGGGCCACATCAGCAGACGTCGTGGATGCCAGGGGAACAGCTTCAGGCCAGCGCGTAGTCCTGTCCACCACAGTGAAGAGGTAGGTGAACCCATGGGAGGGGGGTAGGGGACCAACCAGGTCGACGTGGACATGGTCAAATCGTCTCTCCGGCACTGCGAAGCGTTCCAGGGGCGCCTTAATGTGGCGGTGTATCTTAGCCCGCTGACAGGCAACACACGAGTCGGCCCACGCTTTCACGTCTCTCTTAAGTCCCTCCCACACAAACTTAGCAGAGGTCAGGCGCACGGATGGCTTACCGCCTGGATGAGAGAGGCCGTGCACAGCTTCAAATACGGGGCGTCTCCAGCTGTGCGGGACGATGGGCCTGGGCTGTCCTGTGGAGACGTCACACAGGAGGGTGACACCTGTGTCGCTGAAAGGAACGTCCTGCAGGCGGAGCCCCGTGTCGGAGGCCCGGAGACGGAGGATGCTCGGGTCCGTGGCCTGGTCAGCAGCCATCTGTGCATAGTCAAGGCCTAGGTGGACCGCTCCAATCACTGCCCTAGACAGGCAGTCAGCTACCTGGTTAGACTTACCAGCGACGTGCTGGATGTCGGTAGTGAATTCCGAAATGTAGGAGAGTTGTCGCTGCTGGCGAGCGGACCATGGCTCGGCCGTCTTGGACATGGCAAACGTGAGGGGCTTGTGGTCCACGTACGCAGTAAACTCGCGGCCCTCTAGCAGGAAACGGAAATGCCGGACGGCGAGCCAGAGACCGAGGAGTTCCCTGTCAAAAGTACTATACTTGCGCTCTCGGGGTGTAAGCTGGCGACTGAAAAAGGCCAAAGGCTGCCAAGCCCCCCCCACCCACTGTTCGTGAACCGCACCAACAGCATAGTCCGATGCATCCGTGGTTATGGAAATAGGCGCTGTAGGTGAAGGATGCGCTAGCAGGGTAGCCTGGGAGAGCGCAGCTTTAGTCTCGGTGAACGCACGGTCCCGCTCTGCTGTCCAGTCGACCACCTGGTTGGGGGACATGCCTTTCAGCGCCTCGTACAGTGGCCGGATGATAAAGGCGGCTCGAGGAATGAAGCGGTGGTAGAATGTCACCATCCCGATGAACTCCCTGAGCGCACGAGCTGTTTGGGGGCGCGGAAAGGCCGCCACCGCTTCCACCTTTGAGGGCAGGGGGACTGCCCCGTCCCCAGTGATGCGGTGCCCGAGGAAATCAATGGCTGTCAGCCCGAACCGGCACTTCGCCGGGTTGACGATCAGCCCATGCTGGCTGAGGCGTGTGAAGAGGGCATGAAGATGGGACAGGTGTTCTTCCTCGGAGGCGCTGGCGATGAGTATGTCGTCCAAATAGACGAAGATGAAAGGAAGGCCACGGAGCACTGAATCCATCAGCCGCTGAAAGGACTGGGCCGCGTTTTTGAGTCCAAATGGCATTCGTAGGAATTCAAATAGGCCGAATGGGGTTGTCACCGCTGTCTTGGGGATGTCTGAGGGGTGCACGGGAACTTGATGATAACCACGGACCAGGTCGACTTTTGAGAAGACGCATTTGCCAGACAGGTTTGCAGAAAAGTCCTGGATATGCGGGACAGGATAGCGGTCAGGCGTGGTGGCGTCATTTAGTCGGCGGTAGTCCCCGCATGGGCGCCAACCTCCATCAGGCTTAGCGACGATGTGGAGTGGGGACGCCCACGGGCTGTCAGAGCGGCGGATGATCCCCATGCGTTCCAGGTGCTCGAACTCAGACTTGGCAATGGCGAGTTTGGCGGGGTCGAGACGCCTGGCTCTGGCGTAGACCGGGGGCCCCTTCGTAGCAATGTGATGCTCCACCCCATGCTTAGCGGTGGGTGCAGAGAAGGTAGGCTGGGTGAGGTCAGGGAACTCAGCGAGGAGGCGGGTGAACTTGTCTGCCTCTGAGAGAGAGTTGGCTAGACCTGCATAGGCCGCTTCCCTCCGCGTACATGCGAAGGAGGAGAAGGTTAAGGCATCGACCAGACGGCTGTTCTGAATGTCCACTAGCAAACCGTAAGCGCACAAAAAATCAGCTCCGAGGAGGGGAAGCGTTACATTGGCCATGACGAACTCCCACGTGAAACGTTGTCCACCAAAACACAGTTCTACAGACCGCACGCCGTAGGTGTGGATAGGGCTGCCGTCAGCCGTCGCCAACTGGGGGCCCCGCTCCCCGCCCATGATGTCGACGTCAGTAGCAGGGAGCACGCTTCTCTGTGCGCCCGTGTCACAAAGAAATCGCCGACCGGAGATGGTGTCGAGGATGAAGAGTAGCCTGCTCGTATCGCCAACACTCATGGCCACTACTGAGTGTTGGCCCTCTCGTTTCCCGTCGGCCTGTAGTTGCAGGGGGAACGGCACCGTTTAGCTTTCGCACCAAATCGAGCGTGGTACATACAGAGTCCAGAGGGCTTGTAGCGGTCTGATGCTGTGGCGCCACCGTCGGGCCACGCCCGCGATGTCGGCGGGGGGCCAGTGAAGGTAGGAGCCAGCACCCCGGCATGAGAGGAACGTTGTGTAGCGACGAAGAATCGGTCAGCCTCCTTTGCCAGCTCACGGGGATCAGTGATGGTGGAGTTAGCGAGCGCAGTCTGGACGTGGGGCGGCATGTTGCGCAGAAACAGCTCCATAAACAGGAAACATGGCTTTTCTTGACCCAGTAGGTTTAACATCCTGCTCATTAGCTCCGATGGTTTGCCATCTCCCAAGCCCTGAATTGCGAAGAGGCGACGTGCTCTCTCCGTTGCTGACAGTTCAAAAGTTTCAAGGAGGAGATGTTTAAGTGCGGCGTATTTACCATCGGCCGGTGGGTTGGTTATGAAACCGCTTATCCTGGAAGCCGTAGCGCACCCCAGCGCTGCCACTACGTAGTAGTACCTGGTCTCGTCTGCTGTTATGTCTCTGAGCGCGAACTGCGCCTCAGCCTGCGCGAACCATGTAGCCGCGGAAGACTCCCAAAACTCCGGCAGTTTAATTGCAACGGCGTTCGTAGCCATAATGTGTGTGGTTTCAGAAAACTTATCCGAAAACCGACGTCGGTGTCACCAGTGTAGAGTCGAAGTAACGGAGAAGACCGTAGGTTCACACTTTAGCCGTGTAGGCAACTTTCTTTAATCCACGGTAAATCAGCGAGACAAACAAAACCCACAACTCGACTGAGCGGAGGTGGCAAGAATAACCAGAAAACTGGCTGGACAACCATAACTTAACCCTGCGTTAACCTGCCAGGGCAACCATGACTTAACCCTTAGTTCCTGGGTTGAATTCTGTCCCCAATACGTGTCCACCACAATACCATATTATGTTGCCCATATAAACCATACCACAACTCCACAACCCATCATGCACATATACAATGCTATATACTCACACTGTATTACACTATATTATCTTATGTACCAGAAGTATCAACTATATATTCACCTACCATCCACCTCACAACTACATACTATATTATATACCTATGTTACAACCACAACAATAACAGCAACAGACAACCACAACAATAACAGCAATAATTGTAACCAGTATACAGCAGTTGAATGTGTATTTACAATTGTACGTTGTATTGCACATCTGGTTGAAAGAGGTGGTGCAAATTGTAGATATGTAAGCGAGACGTCTTGACCGGAGGGGACTATTTACATAAGTGTCCATTATTGCACCATGCCGACAGCATGGTGCAATAATGCACCACGTGGGAGGAAGCTGTTCCTGTGTCTGGTGGTTTTGGTGCACATTGCTCTGTAGCAATTGCCAGAGGAGTTGAAACAGACTGTGACCTGGGTGTGTTTGTATGTATGGGTGTGTGGGTGGGTGAGGGGGTCTGTGCTGATTCTGCCCACCGTTTCTGAACTCTAGAGGTGTACAAGTCCTGCAGGGTGGGCAGGGGAGCACCAGTGATTTTTTTTTCTGCTGTCCTTACTTTTCGCTGCGGTCTGTTCCTATCCTGTTTTGTTGCTGCTTTGAACCAGACCATGATGGATGTGCACAGGACAGAATCAATAACTGCGGTGTAGGACTGGCTCAACAACTCCTTTACCAGACCAAAATATCCTCAATTGCCGTAGAAAGAACATCCTCTCCTCGTCCTTTTTAAGAATGAAGTTGATGTTGGTCCCCCACTTCAGGTCTTTGGAAATGGTAGTTCCCAGAAAATTGAAAGTCTCCAAAGTTGACACGGGACTGTTGGATATTGTGAGGGGGAGCAGTGCTGAGGGGGGTCTCCAAAAGTCCACTGTCATCTCCACAGTCTTGAGGATGTTCACCTCCAATTTGTTCTGACTCCACCAGAGCACCAGCTGCTCAACCTTCCGCTGATATGCAGACTTGTCGCCATCCTGGATGAGTCAGATGACCGTAGTGCCATCTGCAAACTTCAGTAGTTGAACAGCTGGGTCCTTGGAGATGCAGTCATTCATGTAGAGGGAGAAGATTAGTGGGGGGAGGACACATCCCTGAGGAGCACCAGTGCTAACTGTCTGTATACCAGAAGTGACTTCCCCCAGCCTCACTTGCTGTTTCCTGCTTGTCATGAAGTTGGTGATCCACTGACAGATGGTGGGGGATACAGTGAACTGTGAGAGTTTGGAGTTGAGGATTTCTTGAATAATGGTGTTGAATGCAGAGCTGAAGTCCACAAACAGGATCCTTGCATATGTTGCTGGGCAGTCAAGGTGTTGCAGCATTTATAATGCAGTCCCATATTGACTGCATCATCCACTGACCTGTTTGCCAAGTAGGGAAACCGCACGGGATCCAGCAGGTGTCCTGTGATGTTCTTCAGGTGGGACAAGACCAGTCATTTGAAGGTCTTCATTACCACAGATGTCAGGGTGACAGGCCTGTCCAGTGATGGGAGGGTTTCTTTGGGACCAGGATGATGGTGGAACATTTGAAGCAGGAGGGAACTTCACACAGCTCCAGGGATCTGTTGAAGATCTATGTGAAGATTGGAGCCAGTTGGTCAACGCAGGCTTTAAGACAGGATAGGGAGACATTGCCAGGATCTGGTGCTTTCCTGGTCTTCTGTCGCTGGAAAAGCCAGCTCACATCTTCTACATGTATCTTGTTTCTCATCTTCGCCTTAGCATTAAAATGCAGATGAGTGCAGCAGGTAGCTGTCCATTTGATGAAACAAAGTTGTGGCTAACAATGATAGATATAATAGAAAGGGCAAATATTGCTGATGCTACAGCACTGGCAACCCTCACTAGCTATGTTTCCAACAACGTGTGAATGATTAGAATGATAACTCCTCCAATGGCATATGTAATGTCCATGTTTTGTAACATGTTTAATAATGTTTCTGGTGTTACTTTTAATGTTTATTCTGATCACAATGGGGCGCTCTATGTTAAGTGTTGTATATGTGAGACGCTCTTGGTTCACATTAAGCCAGGAAGTAGCGGAGCTGGTTAACAGTGTTAGTAGCCATGGCTAGCAGATGCACTAGTAGATGTACCGTTGTCGTTATGCAAATGTTTCACTAAAGATTCCAAAACGCAGCTTCATGGTATTTGAGTTTTTATTTCAAAACTTTACCGTGGCGACGAGGATTAAAAAAATATTCCACTAACATAGCTGCTGCATTGCCGTCGTTCCCTGCCTTTGATATAAGTGACGAACAGAACTCTGCTGTCCGTTGGAAAAAGTGGCTACAACGCTTTGAAAACTTGGTAGTTGCTCTAGATGTCAAGGATGACACAAGAAAGCGTGCGATTCTTCTACATTATGCAGGGGAAAGTGTACAGGACATCTTTGATACACTCACTGACACCGGGGAAGCAAATGACTATAAACCAACAAAAGACAAACTGAGTGAGTACTTCTCCCCTAAAATCAACATAGCCCACGAGACCTGCAAATTCAGACAAGCCAAGCAACTAGCAGGGGAAACACTCGACTCCTATCACACCAGGCTGCGGCAATTAGTAGCAACTTGCGACTTTCCTGATGTTGAAAGAGAGATCAAAACTATGATCATTCAAGCGTGCACATGTAATAACCTGCGGCGTCACGCGCTACAGAAATCAGAGATGACGTTGACCGAACTCCTCTCACTCGGTAGACCCATGGCACTTGCGGAGATTCAAGCATCAGGAATGGAACAAACACAACAAAGTGCAGCTCAAAGTAATCGAAGGGAATTTTTTCTGGCATTAGATGTGAGGAGGGGAGCTGTAAAGAAAAGATGCTACAGCTGCTCTGGTATCTTTCCCCACCGTGAAGAAATGCCGTGCCCGGCACGGGGGAAAACATGCAGCGCGTGTGGAAAACAAGGACATTTCACAAAATGCTGTCGCTCTAAGTATGGAACGGATTTTCAACAACCCCAAATCCAAGCCACCTGTTCATATAGAACGCTGGAGTCTACGTCTGCAGCCTTACAACTACACAGTCCGCTACAAATCTGGTAAGGACAACCCGGCAGACTATATGTCACGCCACCCTGCACGAGTATCACATACAGTGGTGTGAAAATGTGTTTGCCCCCTTCCTGATTTCTTATTTTTTTGCATGTTTGTCACACTTAAATGTTTCAGATCATCAAACTAATTTAAATATTAGACAAACATAACACAAGTAAACACAAAATGCAGTTTTTTAATGAAGGTTTTTATTATTAAGGGAAAAGAAAAATCCAAACCTACATGGCCCTGTGTGAAAAAGTGGTTGCCCCCCCCCCCTGTTAAAACATAAATTAAGTGTGGTTTATCACATCTTTGGAAAGCTGAGTTCAATTTTTCTAGCCATACCCAGGCCTGATTATTGTCACATCTCTTCTCAATCAAGAAATCACTTAAATAGGACCTGCCTGACAAAGTGAAGTAGACCTAAAGATCCTCAAAAGCTAGACATCATGCTGCGAACCAAATAAATTCAGGAACAAATGAGAAACAAAGTAATTGAAATCTATCAGTCTGGAAAAGGTTATAAAGCCATTTCTAAAGCTTTGGGACTCCAGCGAACCACAGTGAGAGCCATTATCCACAAATGGCGAAAACATGGAACAGTGGTGAACCTTCCCAGGAGTGGCCGGCTGACCAATTTACCCCAAGAGCGCAGCGACGACTCATCCAAGAGGTCACAAAAGACCCCACAACAACATCCAAAGAACTGCAGGCCTCACTTGCCTTAGTTAAGGCTAGTGTTCATGACTCCACCATAAGAAAGAGACTGGGCAAAAATGGCCTGCGTGGCAGAGTTCCAAGACGATAACCACTGCTGAGCAAAAAGAACATAAAGGCTCATCTCAGTTTTGCCAGAAAACATCTTGATGATCCCCAAGACTTTTGGGAAAATACTCTGGACTGACGAGACAAAAGTTGAACTTTTTGGAAGGTGTGTGTCCCATTACATCTGGCGTAAAAATAACACCGCATTTCAGAAAAGGAACATCATACCAACAGTAAAATATGGTGGTGGTAGTGTGATGGTCTGGGGCTGTTTTGCTGCTTCAGGACCTGGAAGACTTGCTGTGGTAAATGGAACCATGAATTCTGCTGTCTACCAAAAAATCCTGAAGGAGAATGTCCAGCCATCTGTTCGTGACCTCAAGCTGAAACGCACTTGGGTTCTGCAGCAGGACAATGATCCAAAACACACCAGCAAGTCCACCTCTGAATGGCTTAAGAAAAACAAAATAAAGACTTTGGAGTGGCCTAGTCAAAGTCCTGACCTGAATCCGATTGAGATGCTGTGGCATGACCTTAAAAAGGCGGTTCATGCTCGAAAACCCTCCAATGTGGCTGAATTACAACAATTCTGCAAAGATGAGTGGGCCAAAATTCCTCCACAGCGCTGTAAAAGACTCATTGCCAGTTATCGCAAACGCTTGATTGCAGTTGTTGCTGCTAAGGGTGGCCCAACCAGTTATTAGGTTTAGGGGGCAATCACTTTTTCACACAGGACCATGTAGCTTTGGATTTTTTTCCCCTTAATAATAAAAACCTTCATTTAAAAACTACATTTTGTGTTTACTTGTGTTATCTTTGTCTAATATTTAAATTTGTTTGATGATCTGAAACATTTAAGTGTGACAAACATGCAAAAAAATAAGAAATCAGGAAAGGGGCAAACACTTTTTCACACCACTGTATCTCTCATGACATTTCAGACAATGAAAGATGAGCGGAAGAATATGTCAACTTTGTTACAGCAAATGCTGCCTCTAAGGCAATGACACTGAGTGAAATTCAAGAGGCTACCAAAACTGACCCCACGCTGTGCAAAGTCATTCGACTCATCAAAGAAGGCTCATGGGAGTCACTGTCCGAAAAACAAGATGTTGCTGACGGAGTGGATTTTGCTGCTCTAAAATCATTCAAGAAAATCAAAGATGAACTAACTGTAACCGCTACGGATGACACTGTGCTACGAGGTACAAGGATTGTTGCCCCTTATTCGTTACAAATCACGGCCTTGTTACTGCCACACGAAGGCCATCAGGGGGTGGTCAAAACTAAGAAGCTGATCAGAGAGAAGGTCTGGTTCCCTGGCATTGACAGACAAGTAGAAACCATGATAGCTGGCTGCATCCCATGCCAGGCTGTTGCACCTAATCACACGCAAGAACCTCTCCGCATGTCTGAGTTACCATTATCACCATGGGGAAAAGTTGGTGTGGACTTCTGTGGTCCATTCCCTTCTGGTGATTACCTTTTGGTAGTCATAGATGAATACTCCAGGTATCCAGAGATAGAGATTCTGCAGTCCACGTCAGCCAGAGCCACGATCCCTAAACTCGACAAAATATTCTGTACACTGGGAATTCCAGTGGAGGTTAAAACTGACAACGGCCGACCCTTCCAAAGCTCGGAATAGGCAGACTTCGCTACATACTTGGGTTTCAGGCATAGGAAGATAACTCCGATGTGGCCTCAGGCCAATGCTGAGGCTGAATGCTTCATGCGTGCCCTTGAGAAGACCATATGTGCTGCCCACGTTGAAGGTCGCCAATGGAAACAGACTCTGCACGCATTCCTCCGCAACTGCCGTGCCACGCCTTGAAGTAATAGTTGGGGTAGTATTAGTAGAGGATCAATGACCACACCAGGTTATAGAACTCAGGTTTAATCGTGGCTCAGTAGGCAGACGTAATAACCATACATGGTAGTGATGTAACCATAATAACAGTCCGGGTAGTACATAACACCTAGTGTAGTTCCAGTGGATATACATAGCATTATATCACTACATCCCCCCCTGTTTAGTTTTCAATTTTTACAGTATCAAAATACTCTAGAACATTCGGTTATATAAACCAACATATCACACAATACCAATGTGGTACAATCATTGATCAGCATTGTACAGTCATTACACAAAGGTTGCCTTCTCTTTTTTTTTTAGACAACACACTCAGAATTGTCCATCTCAAAAAACAATAAACATATTCATATTCAGAGCCCTCCTTTTCTGTGTGATTGTCTCTACTCATAGTCCTTGTAGTGAGCTGGTTTGGAAACAGCTCTTCCATATCTTGTGCGTACGGTCTTGTGTGTTTCACAGGTTTGGCTGGAAGAAGTTCCAGCTGCATGAGTGTCCCGTTGAGGTTCTGTGAAGCGGGTTCTTACGCTCCTCAGTGCATGGGGGTGGTGAATTTCCTGCAGGTGGCTCGTGCCACGTTTGAGTTTGTTCCCATTTGATGTTTGCACAGTGTAGCTCCTTGGCTCATCGCACTTTTGTATGACGGTGGCTGGATACCAAGTCCCCTTTTCCTTGTTTAGGGCAGATACGTGCTGTCCGGGACGAAGTGGAGGTAGTTCTCTGCCGCTGCTGCGGTCATGATGTTCCTTCATGTGTGCTGTTCTCTGCTCCAGGTGGAGTCGGTTTTCCTCCTTGCCTGGGTCTCCTCAACTCGGCAGCAGGGTGGTGAATGGCCTTCCGAAGATCAGTTCTGCTGGTGATGGTAATTTACTGTCGATGGGTGTTGCTCTGACCTGGAGTAAGGCCACTTGTATGTTACCTCCTTGTCTCGTGGTTTTCTTCACAATGGATTTGATGTGTCGCACATGCCTCTCAATGAATCCATTGCTTTTTGGATAGTGGGGTGAGCTCGTCACGTGCCTGATTCCCCAGTCAGCTGTGAATTTCTGGAACGCGTCCCCTATGTACTGGGGTCCATTATCTGTAAGTATCTCGTCAGGCCTTCTAAAAAGAGACATGTACATTTCCATTTTTTGTGCAACTGCCTGGCTGGACACAGGCATGGGCATTTCATCCACTAGAGGGAACTTAGAATATCTGTCCACAATCAGTAAATACTGATGTCCATCGATCTCGATTAGATCAGAAGCTAGGGATTGCCATGGTTTTGACGGTGTGTTGTGTGGGTTGAGAGTTGCTTTGGATTTGCATCCTGATGTTCCACGCATACGCTACATGACCTGCAGACTCTTTCGATGTCATCGTTCATTCTGATCCAGTAGACACTTTCTCTCGCCAGTCGCCATGTCTTTTCGATGCCCCGGTGTCCTACATGCAGCTGTTTGAGTATAGAATCAGTCATGGAGTCTGGGATGAGCACCTGTATGCCTTTGAATATGACTCCTGCTTCAACTGCGAGCTCATCTCTGAATGACCAGTACTCACGTAGTTGTCTTGGTAGAGCTTTGATGTTGTCTGGCCATCCCTGGTGGATCAGCTCTTTCAGTGCATTGAGTCTGGGGTCGCTGGTTGTTTCCGTGCGGAGTGCGTCCTGTTTCTCGGGAGAGAAGTTTATCATTGCAACAGCGAGCATCTCTGGATCCTCGACTTCTGCCTCTATTCCGTCAATGCGCTCGTCCAGCTCGATGTTGCTGTTGTCGTCAGGGTTGGGTAGTCGGCTGAGTGTGTCTGCCAGGACCATCTGGTTTCCTGGTCGATACGTGACCTCGTAGTTGTAACCTTGTGTTTTTATCAGCATTTGCTGAAGCCGTGGCGGGGCGGCATGCAGTGGCTTTGTGCACATGGTAACGAGGGGTTTGTGGTCTGTAACTACAATGAATGACTTCCCATACAGGTAGGTATGGTATCGCTGCATTCCATAGACTATGGCCAGCATTTCTCACTCTATGTTGCTGTACCTGGATTGGCAGTCGTCCAGTGTCTTTGAGCCAAAAGCTATGGGTCTTTTGTTCTGCACTAATGCCACGCCCAGTCCTTTCTGTGATGCATCGACCTGACGTGTCAGAGGTGTGCTTGGATCATAGTACTTCAGGCAGTCATGTTCGTTGATAACTGATTTCAGGTCCTCAAAGCTCTTTTGGTGGTCAGTGTCCCATGTCCAAGGCACGTCACTTTTCAGCAGCACCCTCAGTGTGTGTGCTTTGTCTGCGAACTTTGGGATGTAGGGTGACAGGTAGGTCAGCATCCCCAAGAATCTGCTCAGTTCATCTTTGTTCTGGGGTGTCGGCATTTTCTGGATGTCCCTGATTTTGGCTGGGTCAGGTTTGATACCTTTGTCTGTGTACAGGTTGCCAAAGAATGAGATGCTTGTCTGTTTGATTGTGCACTTGTCACTGTTGAACACAATACCTGTCTTAGCTGCTCTCTGCATCAGGTTGGTCAGGTTCCTGTCATGCTCCTGTTCGCTTGCTCCGTAGACTGCGATATCATCGGCTATGCTGACAACACCGTCGAGCCCCTCCAGGATTTGGTCCATCTTTGCCTGGAAGAGATCTTGAGAGACACTGAGACCAAATGGCAAACGTTTCCAGCAGTATCTACCAAATGGAGTTCGGAATGTGGTTAGCAGTTGTGACTCTTCCTCTAGGTGTATTGACCAATATCCAGCTTTTGCGTCAAGTTTGCTGAATATTTTTGCATTTGCAAACTTCGGGTTCAGTTCCTCCACAGTAGGAATCTTGTGTGGGCATCTCCTAAGGCTGGCATTAAGCTTTTGGGGGTCTAAGCATATACGAAGGGAACCGTCTTTCTTTGTGCTGTATGCCAGACTCGAGCACCAGTCTGTGTGCTGTTCTACTTTTCTTAACGCATCTTGTTCGACTAGGTTATTCAGTTCATCTTTCAGTTTGTCTTTGATGTGAATGCTGCACTTATGTGGTGGGTCTATGAATGGTTCAGCATCCTTTTTCAGGAAGAGCTTGGCCTTTCCACTGAAGTTGCCAATTTTGTCAAACTGGTCTGGGTATGCTGTCTTTAGGTCTGCACTGTTAGATATGGTCATTTTGGGTTTTGTCTGTCTTGTGTTGACTTTTTTCTGGTTTGCATTTCCTTTCTCGGTCACTGCATCTACATTGACAGTCACTAGGTTTAACAGTTCACATGTTGGCAGCCCAACTATGGCTGGCCCTGGTACGTCTACAACATAGAACTTTGCATTGATCCATTTGGATTCTTTGTACTGGCATGGAATGTCAATGGTGCCTAGGCAGGGGATGGCGTGACCACTGTATGCAGATAGCCTCCTGTTGGTTTTTTCAGTCGTTTCTGGGTGCATGCATTTTCCCCGTACATCTGCTTGAAGGTACGTAATGGGAGTGTGTTGCCTGACGCACCTGTGTCTATCTTCAGACGTAGTGTGTATCCACGACCAGGTAGGTCAGGTGGTGTCACCTTCAGGACTGTGTACGCCTCCTCTCTGGCCGGCTTGCTGTCTGTGCTATGCATGCACTTTTCACTGATAGTTATGGAGTGGAACTGTTTCTGGTAGGTACGTTCGTTGTCACTGTCCGTTTCACTGCTACTCTCTACAGCATGTATGCGAGTCCTGCTCTGTTGCTTTTTGTCTTTATGGGTTTTGCGTTTGTGCTGTTTGTCTTGTGGTGTGTGGGACTTACTTCCCCTGCTCCTGCTCTGGCTGGAGTGTTCCTGGCGCTCTCGTTTGGCCTTCCTGCAGCACCGCTCCCAGTGACCTTTTGCACCACACGCATTGCATTCATCATCATATGCAGGACATCGACGTGGCTTCTCCCAAAGTTACGACATATGCGGTCCCTGTCCACAGCATGGATTCTCTCATTGTGTGACAGGCTAAGTTTGTCTAACTGTTCATTGCCTGCTGTCAGGGCTTCATATTTTCGTCCCTCGGCCAGAACCTCTGCTAAGGAATATCCTTTTGGTTTGCTGTATAGATCATTCCTCAGGGCATCATGGGGAGTGCTCGCAATAATAAGCTCAATCATACGCTCGTTAAGCTCTTCGTCTGAAAACTGACATTTCTGTGTTAGTGTTCTGGCTCTGGTCACAATCATCAATATTTTCATCTGGTTTCTGTCTGTGTTGCATCAGTTGCAGTCTATGGATTCTGAAATTTACGTTCAACTTTAGCTGTTTTTCAAAGAAGTCCCATAGTTTGGCAGGCTTTTTCCTTTTCATCATCGGTGAGACCACTGGCGTTCAGTCTTTTTAATCCTTCATCTCCGATTCCACGACATATTTTCCTAGCTTGTTTAGCTGCGCCATTTATTTCTTCATCTTCTAAATACAGAGTCATTTTCTGTTTATACCGTGAAATTGCCTCACCCAGGTCCGGGTCTGACCAATTCATCGTCGGTAGATGCGATGCCATGACGTCTCCTGTTGCTAGCTAGCTAGTTAGCTTTGCGGCTAGCTCAGCTCCTGCGCACTCTTGCTTGAATGATGACAGAAATTATCCACGGACAATTTTAACAGTCTATCTTCATTCTTCATAGAGAGTACTTTGCCGCTGCCACCATGAAGTAATACTTGGGGTAGTATTAGTAGAGGATCAATGACCACACCAGGTTATAGAACTCAGGTTTAATCGTGGCTCAGTAGGCAGACGTAATAACCATACATGGTAGTGGTGTAACCATAATAACAGTCCGGGTAGTACATAACACCTAGTGTAGTTCCAGTGGATATACATAGCATTATATCACTACACGTGTTGCAGCTGCCATCAGGACTGTGTAGGTAACATATAGCTAGCAGAAAGCACTATTAACGGGGACAAACTGATACACGGTAGCCATCGGATCTCTGGTCTCACTGGAATGCCAAACAAGGGCAACCGGCCGTTTATTTATTGAAAAGCATAATTAGCAGCACCTGTAGAGTAATCACCCGCCCCCCTCTGCACAGTGACGTCAGCATAAGGGCATTCAAGACAGACAGTGTTCAACACCCCCACTTGCTCTTAGGCTGATTACAGTATGCAGTTGTCAGGTACATCTAGCAAAAAAAAAATAAAAACATCTTACATACCAAAAACAAAAGAAACAAACTTGTCAAGCAGAGCTTTAGTTACAGGTTTAGTCAAAATATCTGCAACCATGTCTGATGTGGGGCAATACTCAATAGTTATCCTTCCATCACTAAGTGCAGACCGAACAAAATTATATTTAATGTCAACATGTTTACACCTTTGACGACATACAGGATTCTTGGACAGAGCAATGGTACCCTGGTTATCCTCATGGATAGTCACTAGTATATAATCACACCCCATATCCATCCCATTCAACAGGTGAACAAGATACATACTCTCCTGTGTAGTAGCCGCCAAAGCCATGTACTCAGCTTCACATGTGGATAAAGCAACAGTGGGTTGTTTCTTAGACTTCCAAGAGATAACAGGACCCGTTTCAGAGAGGCAAAAACAATAACCAGTAATACTTCTTCTGTCATTCTGATCTGCGGCCCAGTCAGCATCACTGAATGCAATAAGGTTAAGGTTCACATCACTTCTCTTGTAACACAATTCATGGTTAACAGTTCCCTTCAAATATCTGAGCACATGCTTTGCAGCTACCCAATGCTGCTCTCTTGGGTCAGACAGGTGTTGTGACAGTTTACTTACAATGAAGCTAAGGTCTGGTCTAGTACTTGTCATTACATAGATCAAACTGCCAACCATTTCTCGGTACCTCCTCGAATCAACAGGGTTACCTTCATCATCAAATTTCAGTTTGTTCTCACATGGGGTCGATCTTGGTCTGCAGTGAGTCATGTCAAACCTCTCCAGGATTTTTGTGATGCACCTCTTTTGGTTCAGCTTTATTTCACCATCTCCCTGTGTAAAGTCAATACCAAGGAAATGTTTTAGTTTACCAAGATCTTTCATCTTGAATTGGTCTCCCAATAGCTCTTTCACATTCCTGAGGGTTTGACTGTCACTCGCTGCAATAAGAAGATCATCGACCCAGATAATCAAAATGATTCTCTCACTCCCAGTTTGTTTGCTGTAAACACAGTGGTCAGCTGGGTTCTGAACAAAACCATTTTGGCAAAGGAAATCATGCAGCATTTTATTCCAGTTTCGTCCTGACTGTTTCAGGCCATAGAGTGACTTGTTGAGCCTACAGACTAGTCTCTCACCAGTTTGAGACTTAACCTCAAAACCTTCTGGCTGTTCCATGTATTGCTCACAGTCAATGGGAGCATATAAATATGCAGTTTTTACATCCATTTGTTGCAGCTCCAAACCATATTGTGCAGCAACCTGCATTAAACTGCGTACAGAGGTCATATCAGCGGTTGGGGAAAAGGTCTCACTATAGTCTATCCCTTCAATTTGACTATAGCCTTTAGCTACATATCTTGCTTTATATGTGGTTTCAACTGGGTTTTCCTTAACGCTGTAAATCCATCTGCCCCCCCACTGCATGTTTACCTTCTGGCAATGTTGTTAGGGTAAAAGTGTCATTTTCCCTCAGGGAACGCATCTCATCCTGCATAGCTTTAGCCCATAGTGAGGACTCTGGTGAGCCTAGGGCTTGTTTCAGGGTTTGGGGTACATCACAAATAACCATGTAACAGTAGTCAATGCTCGTTAAAACCTGGTCATCACACTCATAATCATCTAGATACGGGGGAGGTCTCCGGTCTCTCCTTGGACGACTACCTTCCCCACTCATGTTGGTGTCTGACTCACATTGCTCTACATCTTGTGTACTCTGACTCGTCATCTCGATTTGTGGTTGGGTCTTAGCGCCCTCTCTGGGCAGAACACATTCACTGGTTTCCTGGTCTGTCTGAGTCTGACATTCAGTAGCGCTCTTTGTAATGAACTTCACCAACCTGTTCTTAAACACTTTCCCTGTGTCTGGATAGTATACCAAGTATGCAGGACTGTTCTTGTCATAACCAACAAAAATACCCTTTTCACATCGGGGATCAAGCTTTTTCTTATTTTGTTTGTATGCATAGCACGCAGAGCCAAAAATATACATTTTGGAAAGATCAGGCTTCTTCCCGGTCAACATGTAGTATGGAGTCTGCCCTACATGCCCATTATAACATCTGTTACGGATAACCGCAGCAGTCTGAACTGCATATGTCCACAGTTCTTTCGGTAGGCCACTCTCAAGCAACATACATCTAGACATTTCAAGCAATGTTCTCCAGCTTCTCTCGGATGTCCCATTTTGATGAGGCGAGTAAGGGGCCGAGGTCTCGTGTCTAATGACATTTTTGCTAAGCAGTGACTGAAAATCTCTCGACATAAATTCTGTACCATTATCTGATCTGTTACATTTGACTTTGCCATAAGGTGCAACGTCAGCAAAGAACTTTTCTGTGCCCTTCACTGTGTCGCTCTTGGATTTCAAAAAATAAGTAAATGTAACGGGGGCAGTCCTATGCTGGTCAGCCTGCTGCACGCCCGTCACTCTCATCATTAGCTCTGCGTTGTGTTCTATTTTGGGTGGGGCCCCAGGTGTTGTGGGGGGCCCTCAGTCTTTCATCATCATGATCAAGGAAGGAGGGGGGACACACAGGACTCTATTTGGCCCACCTTGCCATTTATTTTGGTTTCAAACCCTTCGACAAACGTCCAGTCCTCCAGCTGGAGCGGTGTTTCTTACGGACGTGGGGGTCGAAGCTCAACCACTGCCCGGACTTCACTCGTGTGCGTTAGAAGGAGAAACCGTCCACGGGACTCCGATGTAAGAAAGGATAAACAAGTATTTTATCCCACAGCTTGCAGTATCTTCTTACAGGGATACTCAAGGTTACGTTCTCCTCAACCAGCAAAACTGTGCTACGGTAAGAAACACGCGTGGCTCGGCTCGATCGCTGCTTGAGACTCCTCCCACAAAACAAAAATGGCCTCTCCCGCGTTCCCTCTTCCGTGTACCCACAAGACCTCTCTCTTAAAGCGACAGTACAAGTATATGACGGTCGTTATAAAACATACATAAAAGTAAATAATGACATAAAATAAAATGTAGTAAACACAAATGAAAGGATTTGGTGATATTTCATACTCAAACAAAATAAAAACATTAATTTTAACCTGGTTACATTCACCCCTCCTGAAATTCACCAACATCCTGAAAGCAGGATAAAAAGAGAAAGAGGAAAGGAAAAGCCCATCACTGACTACTGGCACAAGTGAAAAGAAGGACCTAGTCCTCCAGTCAATTTAGGAGCTACCTCGGTTACGAGGTCCAGAAAATAATGAGGTTGATCAAGTCTCAGAATTCCCTTAGATCAATGCGACGCCTGATACGCCACACCATGCACTTGGCCCAAAACAACCCTGTCTGATA
This sequence comes from Lampris incognitus, assembly GCF_029633865.1. Lineage (NCBI taxonomy): Eukaryota > Metazoa > Chordata > Actinopteri > Lampriformes > Lampridae > Lampris > Lampris incognitus. Next base: position 110,591,878 of record NC_079211.1, read on the forward strand.
GACACCTAATAACTCACATTAAACTAGTTTGAATGACTCCAACCTCCATCAAAGTTCAAACCCTCACACTCCGTAGAAATGGCATCTGAGCCATAGATTCTATTAACCTGTTCACTGACCTCATCACCCTCCCTGTGTGTGTCCTAACCAAACCATGGCTCTCTACTTGTGTGCGTGAGACAGTGCGAGCTGCAACATCTGTATCGAGTGAGGGTGGTGCCCGTGTGCGAATCAGTGTGAGATATAACACCTACATCGAGTGAGTGTGATGCCTCTATGTGTGGTGCATGTGTGTTGTGTGGTGCGTGTGTGTTGGGTGGAGACTGAGCAGTGGCCCCCACAGGACTGACTACCAGACTAGACGGAATGAACTCTTCCGCTTCTGCCCACTCAGATCTAGGCGAGTCTCCAAGTGATGAGACTGCTAGCCCCACTGCATCCCCTGAGACCGTCAGGCTATCTGCACTGTCCTCCTCATCGGACTCTGCGCAGTCAAGCAACTGACTGGTTGTACTGGACTCCTCACCCTGATCTAACTCAGGAAGGGGGAAGAAGTTGACCTCCAACAAACGGTTCCTGTGCACCACCCTGGTGTGCCCCTCTGCATCCTGAATCTTGTAGACGTGGATATTGGGGTTGACACCGACAACCGTGTACACTCCGTTCTCCCATTTGTCAGCCAACTTTCTCTTCCCTCGCTCACTCTGGTTCGCAACCAAAACACGATCCACGACAGACAGGACAGTGCCCTTGGCGTGTCTGTTGTACTGTCGCGCCTGATGCTGCTGCTCAGCCGTGGAGTGCTTCTGAGCGATCTCCATTGCACTCCTTAGACAGGAAAGCAAAGACTGAGCATAAGAGTCATAGTCAACAACGTGAGGGTCATGCAAAACCTGCCTGAACATAACATCCACCGGCAGTCTTGGGACACGCCCATACATCAGGAAGAAAGGCGCGTAACCCGTGGTCTCGTGAACAGTGGCATTGTACGCGAGCGTGAGAGAATGGATCTGCTGAGGCCACTGTTGCTTCTGCTGAAGCGGAAGGGAACGGAGCATATTCCCCATCGTGCGATTAAACCGCTCTGTCCCGCCATTACCCATAGGATGGTAGGCCGTCGTGTGTGACTTCGCTACACCCGCCAACCTGAGAAGCTCTGCAATCAGGTTGCTCTCAAAGTTTGTGCCCTGGTCAGAATGTATTCTCTCCGGAAACCCGTAAACACAGAATACATGATCCCAGAGTTTCTTGGCGACCTGCTTCGCTGTCTGATTGGCGCAGGGGAACGCGTGAGCAAGCTTAGTGAAGTGGTCAGTAACCACTAGGACATCGACCGACCGCTGCTTACTGTCCTCAGCGGACCAGACATCCATACACACAAGCTGCATCGGTGCGGAGGTTTTAATGCTCTCCAGGGGCGCGCAAGCAGCTGGCTCTGGGGTCTTCCCAAACACACATCTCCGACAGCATCTGACATATGTTCTGATATCCCTCTCCATGTCAGGCCAATAAAAACGCTGCCTTGCAAGAGAGAGAGTACGGTCCTGGCCCTGATGACCAGCGTGATCGTGGATGCCAGACAGTGCCTTGTCTTTCAGGCTCAGAGGCAAAACATACTGAGACCTCCTCTGCTCGGACACTGGGTCCTTTGTCACCCTGTACAAGACACCATCATTGACTTCCAACTTTTCCCACTGTTTCAACAGCCTGAGGACCTTCTGGTCAGCACCATGCCTCTCACGCCTCGATGGCCGCTTCCGAACAGCGACAAAGGGCAACACCTTGGAGATGCAGGGGTCCTGCTTCTGACTCAACCTGAGCTCCTCGGTGGATAACATCGGCAGTGTATCCTGACCACCCGACAGATGCTGAACGTGTTGGACCAAACTGAGTGCTCTGAATACTGATGCATCAGGCCAGTCACATTTGGCTTGACAAAAAGCCCTGACCTCAGCTGCATCACAAGCAAACCCAGATCGCGCACTGCTCACTGTTTGGGACTGGCAGCTGAGTCTGAAAACATCCTGCACAGAGTGCCCCTCAACCCCGTCGGCTTCCTGAACAAGGGCTGGGTAGGGCTCCTAAGTAGCCTCTGACTGACGGGCTTGGAAAAAGGGTCGCGACTCAACGCATCCGCCACCACGTTTTTCTTCCCTGGCAGGTGTTTGAGATCAAAGGTGTAAGACGCCAACTTAGACACCCAGCGGATCTCACACGCGTCAAGCTTCGGCTTCGTTAGGAGATAAGTCAGCGGATTATTATCTGTCCAAAGGGTGAAGATTTGACCCTTCAGCCAGTGGCTGAACTTTTCACAAACACTCCACTTCAGCACCATGAACTCCAGTCTATGAGCTGGATACTTCCGCTGTGAGGCACTGAGGGACTTGCTCGCCAAACCAACAGGTCTGGCCTTGGACTCTCCTCGGGGCACTTGAGACAGCACCGCGCCGAGTCCGTCCAAAGACGCATCGACCGACAAAATGAAAGGCACCTCAAAGTCTGGATGGGCAAGCACCACACACACTCCAGTAACATCGTCTTCAACAGATCAAATGCTTCCCCAAATTCCACCGTCCAGTCTGCGGAGGTAAGCTTACGGAAGCTGCCATGGGGATTCTTATCCTTAGCTGACCTCTCCCTCCTCTTTTGTCCAGCTGTAAGGGCGAACAGGGGCTTAGCCACGGAGGAGCAGTTCGGGAGGAAATGCTGGTAGTAAAATACCATACCAAGGAAAGATTTCATCCTACGAACAGAAGGCGTGCACCCATCACCTTCCATGAGATCCTGCACTGTCATGTTGGAGATGACCTCTACTTTGGAGGGATCGACAGACACACCTCCGCCATCAACCACGTGGCCCAAAAACCGCACCTGCTTCTGCAGCAGATGACACTTTTTTGGAGCCAGTTTCAAGTTGTTCTCCCTCAACCTCTGAAACACAGTGCGGAGCCTCGACAGAGCCTCAACCTCTGACGGCGCGAAGACAAGAAGATCATCAAGATAGCACAAGAGCTTCGTGAAGCTCAGATCCCCAAAGATCCCAATCATCATTCTCATGAAGGCTGCAGGGCTATTACAAAGGCCCTGTGGCATGCGATTGTATTCATGCAACCCAAGGGGAGTCGTGAAAGCAGTGTACTTCTTGTCATCTTCATGCATTGGGATGTTGAAGAAGCCAGAGGTGAGGTCCATCGTACTAAAGAGGCAGTTATCACGCAGCGCGGCAAGACAGTCCGACTGGTGTGGCAAGGGATGAGCGTCTTTCAAGGTCCGAGCATTCAGCCATCTGAAATCAGTGCAGATCCGAAGCCCGCCATCCTTCTTCCACACCATAACCAGCGGTGAAGCGTATGCGCTCGAGGACTTCCGGATAATCCCTTTCTCCTCCATATCAGTGAGAACCTGTCTCAACTTCTGATAGTGGGCTGGGGGAACCCTCCTGTAGGGCAAGCGAAAGGGGCGCTCATCCACCAGATGGATGCGATGTGTGTATCCTGTGACCTCGCCACAGTCCAGAGAGTCCCTGGAGAAGATGTCATGGTACTCGGTGAGCAGTTGAGTGAGCTGGGACTTGCATGCCTCACTAACCTGACAGGAGCTGAGGTCAATGTCACTGAGTCCGAGCTCTGACAAACTCCTAGCCGGCTGGACAGGGGGACAGGCACTACCTGTGGCGTTGGACTCGTGCCTCCCCGTAACTGATTGCAGTCCCTGGAAAACATTAAAGTCCTCAATCGCCAAGCATGGAAACACATCAGCCAACTTGCAGTTCCTTTTCAGCGTGATGGCTTTGTCAGACGGATTGACAACAGTCATGGGTACCCACCCATCACCCCAGAGCGGTGTGACAAGTCGACCTACGAGGACACCGCGTGGCATGGCCTTGGAGTCTGTCGGCTCCACAACAACAGTGCTTCCAGCTGACATAGGCACCTTAGCAGGAAGTCTGCCCCAGACTAAGTGCTCGTGCCTCGGTAAGAGTGTCACGGCCTGGGTGAGCTTAACAGTATCCATCTTCTCAGGAACTGCACCACCCCTCCAGCGCTCTACATTCGTGAACATGGACAGGAACTGTTCAACGTCAGGACTAGACGGATGTTCCTGTCTGGACGCGATGTCCCAGTACTCAGTACCACTCGAGTACATGGGCCACATGTTTAATGACGTTTGTGCCGACTATCAGATCATCCTGCTGACCGGGCACGACCAGAGTGGGTATGACAAAGGAAACACTATAAAAGCATCAGGCCTAGTCTCCAGACCACCGCAGCCAATCAAGACAATGTTCTCTTCAGGCTGCTGCTTCTCAGGTAAAACACCCCCAGAGCGGAGCTTCTCTACTGCATTTTCACTGATACTGCATGACATAGAGCCAGTATCCAACATGCCATTAAGCTGCACACTCTGGTTGACAAGAACAGGAGCATAGAACAAGTCACTGAAAGCCTGAATCCTCTGTGTCGCCTGAATTACCATTGGCGAACCCTGAGGTGCTTTGGCACACTTGTCTTCATACAAGTGAGCCAGGTCAGAGACATCAGTAAGGGATACATCTACATTACCCACACCATCCCTCTCTAGGTGTGGGTTTAGTAGTTTAACGGACGAGACTGACGACCAACTCTTCCACCAGGCTGAGAACAGAGCTGGTTGGGCGGCAGAGGGTGAGGATAGTCCCTCTTCCAATGACCAGGAGACAAACAGTTTATACATCGGTTCTCCCGGCTGCAGTGGGAAAATGTGGAGTGATCCGGAGACTTACAAACCCTGCACAACCGCTGTGGTGCATCTGGCACCCGCCCTGCGGCGCTAGCTGGCGGTTGAGTCAGCGTCGGTGTCCGGACCGCAGCGCTAACTGGAACCTGAGTCTGCATTGTGACCAAACGGTCTAGCAAGCTCACCAAACTCCTCATATAGTCATCACCGCCAGAGACAGGTGCGGGAGACCTTGCACAAAATGGTGTAGGAGATGACGCATGAGCCGGGACGGGAGATAGCACCACCGGCACGGTCGTGTTCAAGTCGGGAGCCATGTCGACTACAGGGACATGAACCTGTGAATGGAACCTACGCTCTACCACGCCTGCTTCACGTTGTCCACCTGCAGCAACACGGGACTTCCTCTCCAGCATGTGCTCATCAAGCCTCTCCTGGATCACGCTAGCAGACCATTTCCCTGCGGACTTGAACTTAAAAACATTGGCAAGAGACTGATCTGGACAGTGTTTGATAAACATCATGCTCACCTCGTGGGTTGGCTCTTCAATACTACGGCCTTGCCGCTTCAAGCATTCGTCAGCCACCTCCACTGTCTTATTAAGCCTAATCCAATACTCCATAGCATCCTCACCTGGCTTGGGCAGCGTACTGTAAAAGTCCGCCAGGGGCATGCTCGAGTATGTGAGGTCACTAAAGTGTTGCTTCAGTACATCAAAAATAATGTGGGGGTTCGCTATGTGGTCGACAGATGTGTTGCGCAGCTTTATCCTCACCACGTCCCCTGCTTTCCCCATAAGCTTAGCTAGAATCTCATGTGACTGCTCACTAACTGGAATGGCTCGCTTCCTCAAATACAAAGTCATAAGGCTCTCCCACTCATGAACTGTAAACTTATCAGAGCTATCGCCCCTGAAAATAGGAGGCTCCCTAGCGTCTGTCTGCATTACTACTCTAACACTAGGCACTGTCTCCGAACACTGTTCAGCAGACCTAGCACTGTCTGTGTGTGTGTTTCTAAGCATTTGTTTTTCCTGTAGCTTAGCAGTGATTGACTCTCCTATCTTCTCTGCTAACTGAGTAATGAGCATGGCTAACTCACCCACTGGCTGCTTGCTGTTACCTAGCACAGCCCCTTCGCTGATACCTGGCCTGGCCCGTTCTACGTAGCGTGTCGAGGTGAACTGAGGAGTGCCAAATGTGGTCTGGTCTCTAGGTCCTGGTGCTCTGGTGTCTGGTTCCCCGCCCTCTAAGAGCTGCCCGAAACTCCTACCTACACCTAGCCGTAAACCCCCACCCACATCTAACTGGTACCCCCTCTCCATAGCACACTGGCGATCCAAAAGATCCTGATCAGCAATGTTACCCCCACCTACGTACGAACCACCCTCTGTCATGTTCCTCCCTCTAACACTCAGATAAAATAAAAACGTGACAAGCTCAATTCATTTAAATAATTGAATCTAGAAAGCACTTAAGAGATTGAAACAATCACATACAATCAACAAATTCACCAATAGATTAATCACATATGCACATATCTAGTAGTTTACATCAATAGATTATTCACACGAGTCCTTCGATCACATCAACATTAACTTTTTTTTCCTTTTTTTTCCCGTGTGTTTTTCTTCCTTCAATATATACAAATGTCCTGTTCACAAGCCCAGTCCATGGTAACCACAGCTATGACTGTCCAGTGTCCACACAGCTCAACTCCAGTCCACTGTAACATGAGTGTACAGTCTATAGAAATACCTGAGGACGTCTGGGGCTTGATGACGACAGCAGCCTCCCGCGGCGAGCATCTGATGTCACTCTCAGGATCCAGGAGAGTCACGGCACCAATGTAACGGGGGCAGTCCTATGCTGGTCAGCCTGCTGCACGCCCGTCACTCTCATCATTAGCTCTGCGTTGTGTTCTATTTTGGGTGGGGCCCCAGGTGTTGTGGGGGACCCTCAGTCTCTCATCATCATCATGATCAAGGAAGGAGGGGGGACACACAGGACTCTATTTGGCCCACCTTGCCATTTATTTTGGTTTCAAACCCTTCGACAAACGTCCAGTCCTCCAGCTGGAGCGGTGTTTCTTACGGACGTGGGGGGTCGAAGCTCAACCACTGCCCGGACTTCACTCGTGTGCGTTAGAAGGAGAAACCGTCCACGGGACTCCGATGTAAGAAAGGATAAACAAGTATTTTATCCCACAGCTTGCAGTATCTTCTTACAGGGATACTCACGGTTACGTTCTCCTCAACCAGCAAAACTGTGCTACGGTAAGAAACACGCGTGGCTCGGCTCGATCGCTGCTTGAGACTCCTCCCACAAAACAAAAATGGCCTCTCCCGCGTTCCCTCTTCCGTGTACCCACAAGACCTCTCTCTTAAAGCAACAGTACAAGTATATGACGGTCGTTATAAAACATACATAAAAGTAAATAATGACATAAAATAAAACGTAGTAAACACAAATAACAGCACACAGACAGGATTTGGTGATATTTCATACTAGAACAAAATAAAATAAAAACATTAATTTTAACCTGGTTACATAAACATTGCTCCTGAATAATCATCAGTGAATTCCAAAATGTACTTGAAACCATCTTTGGCTGTTGGCTCTATAGAGCCAGCTAAATCTGTGTGCACCAGTTCAAGTGCGACTTTAGCTTTTACATCTGCCTCTCTATTTCTGCTTTGGGCAAATTTACCTTGAATGCATATTTCACATGGCACCAAGTTACACTTAGTTTTGCCTTTAACTCTCATTTCCTTAGTGACACTTTCCAATTTTAACACATCATCATAATTGCAGTGACCAAGGATTTCGTGCCAAGTCTGTATATCATAGCATGCATGACATTCATCATTTTCATCATTCTCGAGTTCATGCTCACCATTGTCGTAGGTGTTCAGGTAGTAGAGCCTGTTGCGCTCGCTGATGTCGAACCTGGTACCGTCTTTATGGACGAGCTGGTCTCTGCCTTGTTGAAAGGCCACTGAGGCACCGTTTGCAGTCGCTGTCTTCACGGAGAAGATGTTCTGCGGGTAGGAGGGAATGTGCAGCGCTCCCCTCAACGTCGCTTTCACCCGTCGGCCGTTGGTGTCCTCCAGAATCACCTCCGCGTCTCCTCTTCTCGTGGCAACACCCGTTGTCCTGGTCCCGTCAGCCAGCTCCAGGGTGTGTTTCGCTGGCTGGAACTTGAGTCGAAGCTCTTAAACTTGCGTTGGTCGGTGATGATGTGGGATGTCGCTCCTGTGTCCACCATCAGGCCACCTTCGGAGCCCTCCCGCTGTCCGTCGCTGACCCGGAATGCGAACTCGTGCTCCTCTTCGTCGGCGGTAAGTATGGTGGCGCGCTTCACGTCATCCCTCCTCCTCCGTCTGCATGCGGCGTCGCTGTGTGTTGTGCTCCTGCAGAGAGTGCACCACTGCCTGGGCCGCTGGCCCCCCTGGTCGTTTTGCTGACAGGCCCGGGCAATGTGACCCCTCTCCCCGCAGGAAAAACAGGTAACGTTCGCTATCCCGTCAAAAAACAATCTGCTCCAACGCGTTCCCACGTCCCTCCTGGGCCCATAACCTGTTGCAGCTGCCATCAGGACTGTGTAGGTAACATATAGCTAGCAGAAAACACTATTAACGGGGACAAACTGATACACGGTAACCATCGGATCTCTGGTCTCATCGGAATGCCAAACAAGGGCAACCGGCCGTTTATTTATTGAAAAGCATAATTAGCAGCACCTGTAGAGTAATCACCCGCCCCCCTCTGCACAGTGACGTCAGCATAAGGGCATTCAAGACAGACAGTGTTCATCGGTGTTCAACAACACGCCTCACTGCTCAACTGGAATGGCGCCTGCAGATGTGCTGTTCGGTAGGCCCCTCAGAATCAAGCTGCCTGAATCTCCTCTTCCCTTCCAGTCTTAGGCTGATGCAAAGCTACGACAAGCAGATGCAGTGGCAAAGACCAGGACGAAACACAATGCTGACGGGATGAGCCATGCTGCTCCTTTGGCTGTGAAAGTAGGCGACAGGGTCCTGTGTCGTCAAAAGAAGGAAGGGAAGTTATGCCCTGCTTACAATCCCCGCCCATACAGGGTCATCGCCATCAAAGGCTCCATGGTGACAGCCAAACACAATAACCATGTCATCACCAGAAACTCATTCCACTTCAAGATACTCACGGTGGCTGAAAGTCACCACTCTCAGCAATGTGGTTTGAAAGGCATGGACTAGACAGAAATCCACCCTGCACAAATCCCAGAGCCCTTAGCCCCTAACCCCCCTGGGCCCCCGCAGTCACCTGTTCCGAGATACCCAGTCAGAGTAAACAGAAGACCCCCGTCCTACCTCACTGACTTCAAAGTGAACTGACTAAAAGGTATAACGCAAGAGAAAGCTTGAGTTGGACTGGTTAATAGTTATTTTTAAAAAAAGTAAGGAAAGGAGGGTTGTAATGTCCATGTTTTGTAACATGTTTAGTAATGTTTCTGGTGTTAGTTTTTGTGTTTATTCTGGTCACAAGGGGGCGCGCTAGGTTACGTGTTGTATATGTGAGACGCTCTTGGTTCACGTTAAGCCCGGAAGTAGCGGAGCTGGTGAACAGCGTTAGCATCCATGGCTAGCAGATGCACTAGCAGATGTACCGTTGTCGTTATGCAAATGTTTCACTAAAGATTCCAAAACGCAGCTTCATGGTATTTGAGTTTTTATTTCAAAACTTCATAGCATGTACATCTTAAAAACCATTTCGCTTCTCTGGGAGTTAGCAACTGTTAGCCGTTGTGCTAGCTGTTGTTGAGCGGTCATAATCTTCCCTCTTTATAAAACCAAAAACACACTGGAAGACTTTCAAAGTCCTAATCGACTGGTAAAAGGCTTGGCGTCACACATTTAACGACTGACTTTCACACATTTGTAATGAAAATGAGCAGGTTTTAACTTGAGTCATACAGGCGCACACACAGCGATGATTTGTCAGATTTGCCTACATCCCAGGCGTAAAAATTACACATCTTTGATATGATCGGGATCTGGCTGAGGGCCCGATCGGAGGTGAGTGATTTGAATTTCATGTCTAGATAAGTAGTTCTGGATCCAGCTGTGTTTCAGTCCAATGTAAAAATGCATAGGCGTGTAAAATAATTACCTTTAACGCCCACAACAGTAATAATGATGATGCGTTTCACTTTAGATGATTGCTCTCTTCTGCATTTCTAGATTGGTTGAAGTGTGTTTTGATCCGTTTTGAACGTATTAAGACATTGCTAGCAATTGTTAGCTTAGCATAAATTGCCCCTTTCTCAAGCGGCAAATGAATCAAAAGCACGCTGTTGTAGCCCATTGATGTAACAGCCTATACATACGATGGTTGTTAGAGATTTATTCTTATAAATCCACTAACATGTTAGATATCAACCTGGTCACATGTCATTTCTTCTTGTTTTATTCAGTATATTTTAACGCGAGGGATTGGTAAACAAGATTCAAAAACCCTGTTTATTTTCGCCATTGGTAAAAAAATAAATGGATCCGGGTGTAGTCTGAGAGCCCCAAAGTGACAAAAAACTGTAAAGGTCTGTACATCTCTGGGGTCGCCACTGCAGTTACCACAATCCACTAAAGATGTCGTTAAGTTAAACAAAAACGACAATCTTCAGGATCTTCGCTTTAAAAGCAACGCTCAGTCCAACAAAATGGCGGTTTCATCCATTGACCCAACACGGTGCCTGAAGAGCATGTTTGAATGCTGAACATTAAAAGAAGCGAAGGTATCTGTCCTTGTGGCTGGCGATAAGCATGATGATCTTAGAGCTACTGAGAAGATGGCTTGTTACTCACTCACAGGAGCCTTCATCAGGCCTACGTCAACCTCTTTTTCCCAGTTACTGTTTAGCCCTGACTATTGTCCATTCAGTTAGTTCCCTGGGTTGTTACATTCAACATGGACAAGCAGCTCATTTCATTTCTCTTATGTCTGTGTGTCCCCCTAAAATGTGCCTGCAGAATAAGAATCAGTTACAATGTACCACACACTGTATGCCACTTGTGTACAAGCCTCAACCCTGCATTGTACTTTGAAACAAAAATACGCTATGAAAGTAATAGAAGTACAACGTTAGACTCACTTCATTCAACAAGTACAACAAATTCACCCTTTTGTTATTTTGGTAGCATTGGTGAAAGGATGGCGGGATCTTAAATAGTGTAATAGCTACTTACCCCCAATTTGAGAGCAGCTGGTGATCTACACTAACATGTCAATTTAACCTTGTAAAATCCAGAGACTGCATATCTCCAGCTGTGATGAGGCACCTTTATTCTGTGTCTCTAAGTCTATCTACAAAGTTATCTTAGTTTCTGTGTATTGTTGGAACAGTGACTATTCGGTTATGATATGCTGCTGCTGCAGTGTTGCATATTTACCCACATAGGTCACGTGATCTGATCTGATCTATCTGATCTGCTCTGCTCTGATCTGCTAATATAAAAAGGGAAAAAAACAGTGGAACCTTTCTATCCACAAAAATAGGTTATACTCTGCACATCATCCCTGTGTACAATAAGGTAGCAGGGGTCCTTGAAAACACTGAAGCAAGGAATGAAGAGATCGTGTATGTATCTGTGAATTACCAGCTACAAGCAGCTGGACCGGAAACCACCACTTGGAGAGATCGTGATGGACTCTGAGATGATGCAACATCGATCTGATGCAATACCGTGGAAAGAAGCACGTCCAGACCCCCACCAGATGATGAAACCCAGCTTTATCTCACACCTATCGTTACTACCATCTTTATTTTTATTTTTATTTTTTTCATTTTTACGTAATAACTGTCATTAGAGTTTCCTCTTTTCTGTTTTGGATCTAGATGTGTGAGGTGCAGACTTGGGTTTTTAGGGTGATGGCGTTGTAGGATTTAAGCATAAACTGACTAACTCGCTTGCCTGCTGACGGACTGTGGCAGAGACGCCCCCTCTTGAAAAATTTGGTCTCTTACTGCCCTCTGGTGTTACTAATAGCAGAGAATCCAACCGATTCTCTCGTTGGTGTGAACTAATTATGATCTCAGAAATAACGCCAGAAACGCCAAACTGAACAAAAAGTAGGACCATTCCATGCAACCATTTACTGACGCCTCGAAGTTCTCCACCCTCTGCTCCCTAAAACAAATGAGACAGCTCTCCATACTGGGATGAGAACTTCGATTTGAATCCGAGTTGACTGGTTTTTAGCACCGAAGAGAAATTTCAAAAGACTTTGGGTTTTTTTTTTTCGTTTTTCAACACTCAAGTCAAAGGGCGATGTCAAATCTTTTTTCTCAGTGAATAAATTGTATTCATGTATCCACTACTGCGTTGCACTTGGTCTTGCAGCCCACGCAATCCAACAGCTTCACAGAATGCAGAACTATGCTGCACGCTTTGGCGTTCAGCCAGTCAAGCTGCACACTGTCTTAGTATCCTTACATCGACTCCCGGTTGCTTCCCACATCAAGCTCAAAACCTTCGAAAACCAGTTCGGGGAAGTGCACTGACGTGCTCGCAAACCCGTGTTAACATGCGGCACTCCTGCTCTCCACCTCCCTCGTCATCCTGCCTCTGAAGGGGCCGAGTAGTCGATGCAGACTTCATTCACCTGGACCCAGAATCCTGGAGGGAATCCTGTCTTCCATCGGAGCTACAGACTACCTTATCTAATTCAAGAAAGGCCAAAAAAACTTTCCTCTTCCAGCCTTAATCCACAGAGGGTCTTTAAGGACGACAGTTGTGCTGATCTGAAACATTGTCCAGCTAATTTGGACTCTAATATTGATGAGAGCAGGTATTGATCTGTACCTGTTGTGCATTACACTAATTACACTGGATAATAACATGCCCTCCTGACTATGAGGCGATTAATATTTAATGGTATAAGATGCATGTACTTTGACTTGTGCTAACAGCTGATTCCTTTGCAAGTCAGATGTAGATAAAACCGTCTTCTAAATTAGAAAATATAAAAAGCTAATGTAAAACATTACGTAACTCTAACTCAATGCTGCCTCCGTGTGGAGAAATTACCAATGTCTTTTATAAATACACGGGCTGGCCCTCGTCCTCCATTTACAATATATTTATTCATATAAGCAGCAGTCCACAGCTCTGGGTTTTAAAGATGCTGCAGGTGACCGGCAGTGTTCATTTCCTACACAGGGTCTGATACACACGGTCTATCTATTTAATCTGACCTTTGATATTAAACAAAATGGCTTCCGCTTCCGGCATGGGAGGATGGCGGCGCGAATTCACGTTTGCGGCGGCCTCACCCAGTACCGTCCATGCAGTGTCTTTGTCCACGTCTGCGTCTTCGTTTGTCTTCGCTTGATGGCTGGGAGAGCTGGTGCTGGATCGGCAGGGAGAGCTTGGTCTGCTGCGTCCTGTGGGCCCCGGGACCACGGCCCTACGTGGAACTGTGCCCGAAGGGGTAACACCGAGGGCGGTCTGACCGGATGCTGAAGCGTGGCAGGATTAGCTACCTGCTAGCCCATGCAGACCGGCAGTTCCGATAACGCCGAGGGCGGTCTGACCGGATGCTGAAGCGTGGCAGGATAAGCTAACTGCTAGCCCATGCAGACCGGCAGTTCCGATAATGCCGAGGGCGGTCTGGCGGTGGCCTTGCCTGGTGTTGACTGTGGTGTTTTTGGTGTCGTTGTGTGGAGTGCGGGGAGGTGTGTCGAGGGTGTCTGGCTGGGAGAGCTGGCGTTGGATCGGCTGTGGGAGCCTGGAAAACCCGAGGGCGGTCTGACAGGACGCGGAAGCAGGGCAGGCTAAGCTAACTGCGAACCCATGCAGACCGGCAGTTCCGACAGTCATCCTGGCTGGCGTTCATTCCCTTCGACAGGGATTTTTTTGTTTAGTTTAGATATATGTGTTAGTTTGGATATGTGTGTTGTTGTAGTTATTAGATATGTGTTTTTGTCTTTGTGTTGCACTGCTGTGGGCTGGGGGAAACTATATTTCGTTTCATTTCATGTAGTTGCGTAGATGAAATGACAAAGTGTTCCTGATCCTGTTCCTGATCCTGATCCTGAAATGGGCGGTCAATGTCGGGCGGTTTCGAACGTTCATCCCAGATTTTTCATCAAACTAAGCCTGTGACACCTCAAGAAATGGCTACAAGAGAAACCTACACCATAACTCCATCCATCCATCCATTCATTATCTGAACCGCTTATCCTGCTCTCAGGGTCTCGTCGCACATAAATCCTGAATCATAACGAATGTCAGCATTATGGGCATCCAACAACGAAACGGGTTTTTGTCTGGCAATAGATGTGATGACCCCAGCTCCAAATCTGATTAACTTCTCATGATCTGAGAAGGTTAAAAAAATAATGGCTTCATCTCATAGCAGTTCATGTGAAAATCTAATTCTGCAGGGAAATTGAATTTGTGCCTACCGGCTATTAATTTCCACGGAAGCTCCTTTGATGTCTTCTTCCACTGGATCAAACACCGGCGTCACTACTGCGACAGTGCGTGTGTGTGTGTGTGTGTGTGTGTGTGTCAGCTCCAACACATGGTAGAACATGGACCTACACAGGCAGCGCTACAAACAGACATACAAACTTAGATACACACACACACACACACACACACACACACAGATGGACCGAGTCAATTCCAGGCGGTCCTGGACTCGAGCACACACATGACCACAGTGAAATCAGCAGAAAACCAAATAAGTCTCAGACCTCAGAAGAGGCCCAGTAGTGGAAGCTGTTCCCAGTCACGGTGCAGTGTCTCAGACCAGCTTGTCAGGTCCTCCATGTCAGCTGCCCCCACCCCCAACCCCCAGCCAACACGCTGACCACAGGGTGGCACATGTGGCACAGGCGGCTGCCCTATGTCAGCATGCCCTCTCACGCAAAGCCTAGCGTCTATCTGACACCAGTCAGAAAGACGTCTTGCTGATTTCTGGAGCAGATTTTTCGTCCCAGACCAGTTGTTTAGAGTGTTGTGGCCCCGCTGATGTGCCAGCCTCTTCCGGCTGATGCCATGCTTTCCTCCTGCAGCTGGTTACCAGAGCCTGTGGTGCCGCAGCAGCTGGGGACACAGTATGGGAATGTGTATGGGAAGCTTGGGAACATGTTGGGCTCTCCTCATCCTAGAGAGAAGGAAGGAGGGGAGTAAGTGAGACTGAACGGTGAGGAGAGATGTGAACTGGAGACGTAAGAGGAAAGAGAGGTGAAGAAGAATTCAAATGTTGTAAGACGAAAGAGAGGGTGAGAGAGACAGATGTCAGCCTCCTCCTCCTCCTACTGCTACTACTACTATTACTACTACCACCACTGCCACCACTATTAGTACTACTACCACTACTACTACTACTACTACTACTACTACTGCCACTACTACCACTACTGCTACCGCTACTACTACTGCTGCTGCTGCTGCTTTTGGCTGCACCAAGTGGTTGGAAAAGAGAGTGATGAGAGAAAACATGAATAATTTAGAATGGGGGGAAGTTTGTCAAGTACAAGTCAACACACACACACACACCCTCACACTGCAGGTATTGTCCCCTTCCTTATAATTCTTATGGTCAATTCTCTTATTCACTCAGCTGACATGTTCCCATCTGTCAGAGTTCACGTTTCTAATTTTCATCTGTGAATGAGATGTGAACTATTGATTTTTTCTCTTTCCCTGTCTCTATCTGTCTGTCTGTCTGTCTGTCTGTCTATCTATCTATCTATCTATCATGCCTTTCAGCCTGGTGCCTTTGCCCTGGATGAGGTTTGTGTGTCCAGAAGATACACCGGCACCCTTCGTCTGGTCATCATGGATCATATTGTGACTCATCGTGGATCATGTTGTGACTCATCATGGATCAAGTTGTGACTCATCATGGATCATGTTGTGACTCATCGTGGATCATGTTGTGACTCATCATGAATCATGTTGTGACTCATCATGGATCATATTATGACTCATCATGGATCATATTGTGACTCATCATGGATCAAATTGTGACTCATCGTGGATCATATTATGACTCATCATGGACCATATTGTGACTCATCGTGGATCATATTGTGCCTCATCGTGGATCATATTGTGACTCATCGTGGATCATATTGTGACTCATCATGGATCATGTTGTGACTCATCATGGATCATAGTGTGACTCATCATGGATCAAGTTGTGACTTACATGGATCATGTTGTGACTCATCAGGGATCATATTGTGACTCATCATGGATCATATTGTGACTCATCGTGGATCATGTTGTGACTCATCGTGGATCATATTGTGCCTCATCGTGGATCATATTGTGACTCATCATGGATCATATTGTGACTCATCGTGGATCGTATTGTGCCTCATCATGGATCATATTGTGACTCATCATGGATCATATTGTGACTCATCGTGGATCATATTATCACTCATCATGGATCATGTTGTCACTCGTGGATCATATTGTAACTTGTTGGTGTTTAGCAGTGAGTTTGTGTAGCTTCCAGGTAGCCATGTGTCTCTCCACCTGTCCAGCCAGCTGTCGTACATGCAGTCCTTTGAGGACATGTTGATACGTGTGTGGGTGTAGGAGTTTCATATCCATCATATACCCCCTCGCCTGCTCATGTCTCAGAAAAGATGATAAGTTGCGGCTGACTGAAATGACTTTGAATTCTTCCCGGCCCCTAACCCCTGGGAGCATACCTGTCCTTGCAAGCCTCAAAGATACAGGTGCCTCATTTCAAAAGAGTCAGACCTCTGTTATTCTCTCTCATTTCCCCCCTCCCCGGCTTTATGGCTGCAACTTTACTCCTCCGCTGAACCAGAGGCCATAGAAATAAGTGCACTGGTCCACTGTGCACTTCAAAGTCCGCGTTCCCCCTGCAGCCAGGCCAGCAGGCCGCTCTGCACGGCCCTCCCAACACTTACAGCTTCAAAGACGGCAGTATTTAGTTATGAGCTTCTGGAAGATGGGAGAATGCTGGAAAACAACCTGGAGCCATGCTGTCATCTGTCCAGCCATGGAGAGCAGACGATGACCTTCAGACTACAGCAGCTGTTCAGACCTGGTCCTGCACTGAACGCTGAAGACAGGCCAAACCAGCCAGAGAGACGACACAACACAACACAACATTATAGCAGCTGTTCAGACCTGGTCTTGCACTGAACGCTGAAGACAGGCCAAACCAGCCAGAGACATGACACAACACAACACAACACAACATTATAGCAGCTGTTCAGACCTGGTCCTACACTGAGAGGAACGCTGAAGACAGGCCAAACCAGCCAGAGACATGACACAACACAACACAACACAACACAACACAGCACAACACAACATTATAGCAGCTGTTCAGACCTGGTCCTACTCTGAGAGGAACGCTGAAGACAGGCCAAACCAGCCAGAGACATGACACAACACAACACAACACAACACAACACAACACAACATTATAGCAGCTGTTCAGACCTGGTCCTACACTGAGAAGAACGCTGAAGACAGGCCAAACCAGCCAGAGACACGACACAACACAACACAACACAACATTATAGCAGCTGTTCAGACCTGGTCCTACTCTGAGAGGAACGCTGAAGACAGGCCAAACCAGCCAGAGACACGACACAACACGACACAACACAACACAACACAACACAGCACAACATTATAGCAGCTGTTCAGACCTGGCCCTACACTGAGAGGAACGCTGAAGACAGGCCAAACCAACCAGAGACACAACACAACACAACATAACACAACATTATAGCAGCTATTCAGACCTGGTCCTACACTGAGAGGAACACTGAAGGCAGGCCAAACCAGCCAGAGACACGGCACAACACGACACAACACAACACAACACAACACAACACAACACAGCACAACACAACACAACACAACACAACACAGCACAACATTATAGCAGCTATTCAGACCTGGCCCTACACTGAGAGGAACACTGAAGACAGGCCAAACCAACCAGACACAACACAACACAACATTATAGCAGCTATTCAGACCTGGCCCTACACTGAGAGGAACGCTGAAGACAGGCCAAACCAGCCAGAGACACGACACAACACGACACAACACAACACAGCACAACATTATAGCAGCTGTTCAGACCTGGCCCTACACTGAGAGGAACGCTGAAGACAGGCCAAACCAACCAGAGACACAACACAACACAACATAACACAACATTATAGCAGCTATTCAGACCTGGTCCTACACTGAGAGGAACACTGAAGGCAGGCCAAACCAGCCAGAGACACGGCACAACACGACACAACACAACACAACACAACACAGCACAACACAACACAACACAACACAACACAACACAGCACAACATTATAGCAGCTATTCAGACCTGGCCCTACACTGAGAGGAACACTGAAGACAGGCCAAACCAACCAGACACAACACAACACAACATTATAGCAGCTATTCAGACCTGGTCCTACACTGAGAGGAACACTGAAGGCAGGCCAAACCAACCAGAGACACAACACAACACAACACAACACAACATTATAGCAGCTATTCAGACCTGGCCCTACACTGAGAGGAACACTGAAGACAGGCCAAACCAACCAGACACAACACAACACAACATTATAGCAGCTATTCAGACCTGGCCCTACACTGAGAGGAACACTGAAGACAGGCCAAACCAACCAGACACAACACAACACAACATTATAGCAGCTATTCAGACCTGGCCCTACACTGAGAGGAACACTGAAGACAGGCCAAACCAACCAGACACAACACAACACAACATTATAGCAGCTATTCAGACCTGGTCCTACACTGAGAGGAACACTGAAGGCAGGCCAAACCAGCCAGAGACACGGCACAACACGACACAACACAACACAACACAACACAACACAACACAACACAGCACAACACAACACAACACAACACAACACAGCACAACATTATAGCAGCTATTCAGACCTGGCCTACACTGAGAGGAACACTGAAGACAGGCCAAACCAACCAGAGACACAACACAACACAACACAACACAACACAACACAACACAACACAACACAACATTATAGCAGCTATTCAGACCTGGTCCTACACTGAGAGGAACACTGAAGGCAGGCCAAACCAGCCAGAGACACAACACAACACAACACAACACAACACAACACAACATTATAGCAGCTGTTCAGATGTGGTCCTACTCTGAGAGGAACGCTGAAGACAGGCCAAACCAACCAGAGACACAACACAACACAACACGACACAACACAACACAACACAAGACGACACAGCACAACACAACACAACACAGCACAAGAACACAACACAAAAAAACAACACGACACAGCACAACACAACACAACACAGCACAACACAACACAGCACACCACATCACAACACAACACAACACACCACACCACAACACAACACAACAGAACACAACACAACACAGCACTCCACAACACATCACAGCAGACAAGAAATTGAGCAATTGAATTTGCAATTGGATCACTAATTTGTGTTTCTTGTGTGACAGCCAAACTGTTGTGTAGTGTGAGTTTGGTGTGTGAGTGTGTGGTGTGAGTGTGTGGTGTGAGTTTGGTGAGGAATCAGAGTAAACAGGAATGCAGAGTTTTGCTCTCCACACACACACACATACACACACAGACTTTACTGAACTACATGTACGGGTAACAGGATGAAGTACATGTACCGGTAACAGGATGAAGTACACGTACAGGTAACGGGATGAACTACATGTATAGGTAACAGGATGAAGTACATGTACGGGTAACAGGATGAAGTACATGTATGGGTAACAGGATGAAGTACATGTACGGGTAACAGGATGAAGTACATGTACAGGTAACAGGATGAAGTACATGTATGGGTAACAGGATGAAGTACATGTACGGTGTACGGGTACCAGGATGAAGTACATGTACGGGTAACAGGATGAAGTACACGTACGGGTAACAGGATGAAGTACATGTATGGGTAAGTCTTTACATTTCCTCCATAAGGAGTTGTGTACTGTGAAGAAGTGTTAGCTGTCCAGGTGTTGTGTTTTGGCGTGTTACCAGAGTCGTTGTGTGTCGGCTGGTACAACATGTGTATTTATAATATGCAAATCAGGTTATAGAGCGAGAGTCTGCGCGGCACGCTGAGAAGCTTCCAGAAGTTATTTTATTTCTCTCAACTCGTCTGTTGGATGTCAGCGTGCAGACCTCGCGGTTCTCCTCTCCCACGTGTCTTCTCTCTCTCTCTCTCTCTCTCTCTCTCTCTCTCTCTCTCTCTCTCTCTCTCTCTCTCTCTCTCTCTCTCTCTCTCCTCTCTGAACGAGTCTTCCCCCCATCTCTTCTTCTGTGTGTGTGAATGGTGTGATGTGAGTCTCCCTTGTGTGCACGTGCAGTCTGTCCTCCTCCCAGGTCCCCATGGTGACGGTGGTCGCCACCTGGACCCTGCTTGGCATCCCCCTCATCGCATTTTCTTTTTATATATCTTATCAATCCATGTAATTTTGTTATCCTGTTCCAGTGTTGTATCCTTCTCTCACGCAGACGTGCGACTAACGTGTTGTTTTTTGTTTTTTGTTTGTCTCCATGGTGATGGTGGTCGCGTGGTCCTGAGCTGTTCCGGTGGCATCAGGACGCTGCTTGGCGTCCTGCTCATCATATTCGTCATATATTTTGTAAGTCCATTATAATTGTGTTATCTTCTTTCAGTGTTGTGTTGTGTAAATTGTGTAAACACAACATCATTGCACGTTGTGCGTCTTGGGAGAGAGCTCCTCCTCTGTTGCGCTGCCTGGCGGTTCCTCCCGTTTTTTCCTCCCTCTTAGAGGGATTTTAGGCAGTTGTTCCGTATCAGATGCGAGGGGTCAGGACAGGATGTTGTGTTGCTGTGAAGCTCCCTGAGGCACATTTGTAATTTGTGATATGGGGCTACACAAATAACGTTGACTTTTCCACTGATTTTTGCCATTTTTTGTTTTGCACCTAAATATTTTGTCTGGTTGTGTGCACACTCCGGTGTAGATCAAGTTAGACAACACAAGAACATAATGGAGGAGGACGCCCGAGCTGCTGCCTGTGACCGTGACACAGGACACTGGTTCTGAAGGTGTGTGTGTGTGTGTGTGTGTGTGTGTGTGTGTACAAATATACATCTGTATATGTTTATATGTACACTACCGTTCAAAAGTTTGGGATCACATTGAAATGTCCATATTTTTGAAGGAAAAGCACTGTACTGTTCAATGAAGATAACTTTAAACTAGTCTTAACTTTAAAGAAATACACTCTATACATTGCTAATGTGGTAAATGACTATTCTAGCTGCAAATGTCTGGTTTTTGGTGCAATATCTACATAGGTGTATAGAGGCCCATTTCAAGGAACTATCACTCCAGTGTTCTAATGGTACAATGTGTTTGCTCATTGGCTCAGAAGGCTAATTGATGATTAGAAAACCCTTGTGCAATCATGTTCACACATCTGAAAACAGTTTAGCTCGTTACAGAAGCTACAAAACTGACCTTCCTTTGAGCAGATTGAGTTTCTGGAGCATCACATTTGTGGGGTCAATTAAACGCTCAAAATGGCCAGAAAAAGAGAACTTTCATCTGAAACTCGACAGTCTATTCTTGTTCTTAGAAATGAATGCTATTCCATGCGAGAAATTGCTAAGACATTGAAGATTTCCTACACCGGTGTGTACTACTCCCTTCAGAGGACAGCACAAACAGGCTCTAACCAGAGTGGAAAAAGAAGTGGGAGGCCGTGTTGCACAACTGAGCAAGAAGATAAGTACATTAGAGTCTCTAGTTTGAGAAACAGACGCCTCACAGGTCCCCAACTGGCATCTTCATTAAATAGTACCCGCAAAACACCAGTGTCAACATCTACAGTGAAGAGGCGGCTGCGGGATTCTGGGCTTCAGGGCAGAGTGGCAAAGAAAAAGCCATATCTGAGACTGACCAATAAAAGAAAAAGATTAAGATGGGCAAAAGAACACAGACATTGGACAGAGGAAGACTGGAAAAAAGTGTTGTGGACGGATGAATCCAAGTTTGAGGTGTTTGGATCACAAAGAAGAACGTTTGTGAGACGCAGAACAAATGAAAAGATGCTGGAAGAATGCCTGACGCCATCTGTTAAGCATGGTGGAGGTAATGTGATGGTCTGGGGTTGCTTTGGTGCTGGTAAGGTGGGAGATTTGTACAGGGTAAAAGGGATTCTGAATAAGGAAGGCTATCACTCCATTTTGCAACGCCATGCCATACCCAGTGGACAGCGCTTGATTGGAGCCAATTTCATCCTACAACAGGACAATGACCCTAAACACACCTCCAAATTGTGCAAGAACTATTTAGAGCAGAAGCAGGCAGCTGGTATTCTATCGGTAATGGAGTGGCCAGCGCAGTCACCAGATCTGAACCCCATTGAGCTGTTGTGGGAGCAGCTTGACCGTATGGTACGCAAGAAGTGCCCATCCAACCAATCCAACTTGTGGGAGCTGCTTCTGGAAGCGTGGGGTGCAATTTCTCCAGATTACCTCAACAAATTAACAGCTAGAATGCCAAAGGTCTGCAATGCTGTAATTGCTGCAAATGGAGGATTCTTTGACGAAAGCAAAGTTTGATGTAAAAAAAATCTTATTTCAAATACAAATCATTATTTCTAACCTTGTCAATGTCTTGACTCTATTTTCTATTCATTTCACAACATATGGTGGTGAATAAGTGTGACTTTTCATGGAAAACACAAAATTGTTTGGGTGATCCCAAACTTTTGAACGGTAGTGTATATATGTGTGTATATATATATATACACACACACACACACATATATATATATATATATATATATATATATATATATATATATATATATATATATATTCTGCTATATATGTGTGTGTGAATATAATATATATGTGAATATGTGTGTGTGTGTGTGTGTGCGTGTGTGTGTGTGTGTGTGTGTGTGTGTGTGTGTGTGTGTGTGTGTGTGTATATTTATTTTTTAATGGCCTGGCGTGCTGACCGCCTGCCGCCCAATGACTGCTGGGCTAGGCTCCAGCATCCTCGCGACCCTGAGAGCAGGATAAGCGGTTTGGATGATGGATGGATGGATGGATGGATGGATGGATGGATGGAAGGATGGATGGATAGAAGGATATATGTTGTGTGTCTGTATGATGGGACACACATGCTGATGTAGTGCAGTCCCCGCCCCGTCCAGGTCGCGGTGTCATGTACCTGACAGCAGAAACGTCACCGCTCTCGGCGTGACAGTCGTTCCTCGCCAGCGCGGGAGGCTCTGGTGGGAGTTTCCCACCGGGAGGTCGCGGTGACGTCACCGTCAACGCGCAGCGTGTTGTGTTGAGTTGAGCGGCTTTTTGTGTCCGCATGGGGAAAGCAGCTCCCATGCATGGCCCGGGGGGCGAGGGGGGCCCCCTAATTGCTTTATGTAATAATAAGCTGCAGTGATGCGATCCTTTGGGAGCCATGGATGTAAATGGCTCTCCTACCTCATCATCTCCATTCTCCATTAAACCAAAACGTCAGCAGCGTCCCAACAAAGGGACGATTCACAGAGGACGTGGGTCCGGATGCTGCCGCCGAGCTGGCCAATGGATCATCTGCTTTCCAAACCACACTCTTTTGGTACCGAGAGTGAGCAGATATCAAGACATGCCTTTTTTTATGGAACGGTGTCAGTCCAGCCTGTTGGTCTCCTCAGGAAGCTCGTGTAAAGATGGCACGGTGTCCATGTATATAGTAGAAAGAAGCAGCCCCGCCGTCATGGTGACCTTCGGGAGGAGAGGCCAGCTGACTCCTCTCAGGCCGCACTGCGTTTACACTCGGTTGTGTCAGACTTGAGCGGTCGGAGAAGATCCACAGCTGCACGAGACTTCGCTGTAATTTGATGACAGCTAGCCGGGGGGAGGGAAGGGGAGGGGGGGGTCCTTCTCAAGGATCCGTAGAGTCAAGAAGCCTACTCTCTTCACTGACGATGAAATGTAACGTGTATATTTTCCTTTCTAACGAGGAGGGAAAAGTACCCAAACGGCTGTTCTTGTTTCATTGAGCCTTTTTTGTTTTGTAATCTGCAGAACTTCCATCGACCAGCAGAGGGCAGACTTACTAAAGAAAAGCAACATCTGCTTTCAGTTTAACCTATACGGGAACGAACCGCGGTTGGCTTGCGGTGGGAACACGCTCCCTTTTCCATGACCGAACCGGTGAAGTTTGTCTGCAGACGCGATTCTGCTGCAGCTGGAACTCACGTCATTACAGGCACGTGATGGGGTATTGATGCCTGTGACGTGTAAAATGCCTGTTATTATCGGTTCATCTAATAAAGCGATGCTGTCCGTCCCTATGGGAGGGATCGGTGTTGTTTCAGCTCGCCCCCTGGCCTCCGCAGGTCAGAGGACAGAACCAGCCCCAGCAGCACACAGCACCGGTGTGACGTTATTGGTGTGGTATTTGGTTGTGTAGCCCATCTGTTTACACTGTCGGTGTGGGGGTAGAAACATGTACAATGGGAATAATCATTCTTCCAAATAACTCATTTGTGATCATTTCTCGTGAGTTAAGTGATGATCAGTGATAACTTGGATATCAATGGTAAATGTACCAGTCTAACTAGTTGCTGTGGACCCTCCGGTGCCCCTCCAACCCAGATAGCAAAGCTGCTGTGGCCCGGACCTGTCCCACACCCAACTTTCATCTTTCTTTCATCCGGCCCACATACCGCGTGGAATGATGGCACAGAACCAAGCCATAGCAATGTCGCATGTGCCACATATTTGCCAAAGGTGGCCCATATTTGTTTTGTGATGTTTGGGCCATATTCACCATTTACCACACGGGCCACTTCAGGGTCACATCCAGATCACATGTTGCTGAGAGCACCACATCTTTGCCAAAAAAGGCCCACATTTGATTTGGCATACTTGGGCCATATTTGCTATTATACATGTGGGCCACTTCAAGCTCACATCCATTTTGTCAGGGCCAGAAGAAGACCATCAGTGCTGCATCATTGCCTGAAGTGGCCCACATCCGGATGCAGTCTGGGAAGGACCCTGAGCGACAGAGTGCTTCCAGGGCCTCAAAGCCTTGCATGCTTTAACCAGTCACATCCAGGACAAACACTTCGCTCCAACTTATCCTGTCTGGTATCTCTTGTTAGTCTTGTTGCTGGTGACCAAAACAGGTCCCCGCTTCAAAACTGGAGCACCTTTGTGTTAAGGCAAATGGCAGCAAATGGAGAAGAATGGAGAATGGAGGTTTCGTTTTTCTTTTTAATGTGCACATCCCACCTGGTCTAACTCCTTGCATGTGCAAACTCACCTGTTGATCAATAAAACCTGGCATCAGCTAGAACCAAGATCCTGCTGGACCACGACCTTACTACCTACTGCGTGTGTGTATTTTACATGTGTGTGTGTATGTGTGTTGTGTGTGTGTGTGTGTTTTGCATGCGTGTGTATGTGTTGTGTGTGTGCTTTGCATGCATGTGTGTGTGTGTGTTTCGTGTGTGTGTGTGTGTGTGTGTGTGTGTGTGTGCGTGTATGTGTTTTGCATGCATGTGTGTGTATGTGTAGTGTGTGTATGTGTTTTGCATGTGTGTGTTTTGCATGCATGTGTGTGTTGTGTGTATGTGTTTAGCATGTGTGTTTTGCATGCATGCACATGTGTTGTGTGTGTTTTGCATGCATGTGTGTGTATGTATGTGTGTTGTGTGTTTTGTGTGTGTTTTGCATGTGTGTGTTTTGCATGCATGCATGTGTATGTGTTTTGCGTGTCTGTTTTGTGTTTTGCATGTGTGTATGTGTGTTGTGTGTGTTTTGTGTGTGCATGTTTTGCATGCATGCGTGTGTGTTGTGTGTGCATGTGGGTTTTGCATGTGTATGTGTGTTTGTGTGCGTGTTGTGTGTTTTTTGCATGCATGCGTGTGTGTTATGTGTGTGTGTGTGTAGAGAGAGAGAGGGACAGAGAGAGTAAGTGTTATAAGACAGATAGATGCGTGTGTTATATATGTGTGTGTATGTTTTGTGTGTGTGTGTGTGTGTATGGAGAGAGAGAGGGACAGAGAGTGTTATAAGACAGATAGATGCATGTGTGTGTGTGTGTGTGGAGAGAGAGAGGGACAGAGGGACAGAGAGAGTAAGTGTTATAAGACAGATAGATGTGTGTGTATTATATATGTGTGTGTATGTTTTGTGTGTGTGTGTGTGTGTGTGTGTGTGTGTGTGTGTGTGTGTGTGTGGAGAGAGAGAGGGACAGAGGGACAGAGAGAGTAAGTGTTATAAGACAGATAGATGTGTGTGTGTTATATATGTGTGTGTATGTTTTGTGTGTGTGTGTGTGGAGAGAGCGAGAGAGCGAGAGACAGAGACAGAGACAGAGACAGAGAGAGTAAGTGTTATAAGACAGATAGATGTGTGTGTGTTATATATGTGTCTGTATGTTTTGTGTGTGTGTGTGTGGAGAGAGAGAGGGGGGGGACAGAGAGAGTAAGTGTTATAAGACAGATAGCACATATGGTGCAGATCAGGATTCATAAAACACAGTGATGTCACCCGGAACAATATGATCTGTAAATTATTGACATGCTTGAGGTGCTGCAGAACTTCTTAAGTTTCCGCTAAACTTCTTTGATTTGTGAGCCCCGCGTTTTGAGTCCCAACACATGTCGGCCGTCGTGCTTTCTTCCCAAGGCTGCCGCATTCTTGACCTAAAAAGGCCTCACAGTTGGTTTTCATAATCACACTGCCACACAGCTGACAGCAAGATGAGACCTGGGTTCTGGTCTTCGGACATCTATCACGGCACAGCGCTCGCGCACGCCTTCTGGGCTGGAACACATCAGCGTGCGTGCACACAACACAACACAACACAACACAACACAACAGCGGGCTCTGAAACTCACACAGCTTCCCACAAATCAACACAACGCTTCAGAAGTGAGTCCTGTCTTTATTAGGAATCAGGGACACTTCATCCGTCATTTCGCTTGCGTGCATGAAATGAGACGAAATGCCGTGTCCCCCAGCCCACATCAGCGCAACACAAACACAAAAACATCCAAAAATTACAACAACACACATATCCACACTAACACATACAGCCAAACTAAACAACACATCACTGTACAGAGAACCAGCGCCAGCCAGGAGGACCGCCGTTCTGCGTGGGCTAGCAGTTAGCTTAGCCTTCCCCGCTTCCGTGTCCAGTCAGACCGCCCTCGGCGTTTCCTCCTTGGGCGCGGCTCCAGGCAGGGGCAGTGGTCCCCCGGGCCCACCGGACCAGGCTCTCACGACGACATCAGAAACACCAGATCCGCCCTCGGTGTTGTCGGAACTGCCGGTCTGCATGGGCTAGCAGTTAGCTTAGCCTGTCCCGCTCTTCCGGCCGGTCCAGCGCCACCTCTCCCGGCCATCAAACAAAGACGAAACTTTTGTTAGGACCCCAGTTAGCTGATGCCATGATGTCATAGTCAACCTGGGACACACACACACACACACACACACACACACACACACACACACACACACACACACACACACACACACACACACACACACACACAGTTTGTTATTCTTTACTTCTGAGGACTCTCGTTGACTATGTTCATCCCCTATCCTTTACCCTGACCTTAACCTAATCCTGATTCTAATTCTAACACCGAACCCTGAACCCGAGTCCTGATTCCAAATCAGACCCTTAAAGACGTGAGGACCGGTCAAAATGTCCTCACTTTGCTATCATTTGTAAAATAATGTAATTAAAAACGTAACATTACAAATGACTTTCAAGATAAGACCTGACAGAGAAATGCCACCGTGCTGCGCACTGCGTACTGGGCCACCGCGGGCAGCACAGTCGCCTCGCAGCTAGGAGGTGCTGGGTTCGAGCCCCGGGGTAGTCCAACCTTGGGGGTCGTCCCGGGTCGTCCTCTGTGTGGAGTTTGCATGTTCTCCCCGTGTCTGCGTGGGTTTCCTCTGGGGGCTCCGGTTTCCTCCCACAGTCCAAACACATGTAGGTCAGGTGAATCAGCCGTACTAAATTGTCCCTAAATATGATTGTGTGTGTGTGTGTGTGTGTGTGTGTGTGTGTGTGTGTGTGTGTGTGTGTGTGTGTGTGTGTGTGTGTGTGTGTGTGTGTGTGTGTGTGTGTGTGCCTGCCCTATGATGGCCTGGCGGCCTGTCCAGGGTGTCTCCCCGCCTGCCGCCCAATGACTGCTGGGATAGGCTCCAGCGACCCTGCGAGCTGGACGAGCGGTCTGGATAATGGATGGATGGACAAAGAAACACGGTGTGTAAAACTCGACATAACGTTTTATATCGTGAACACTGAGGAGGCAGATGTAGAAAGTACCATACTCGGACTCGGAGACGGAGACGGTACTGTGCTGTGTGTCAGCCTGTCATACAAGCACAGCTTCCGCCCACAGCAGCGCAGCCCAGTGTCCGTCCCCATTGGCCTGGTACAATGGGTGCATCTTCTAGGAATTGTGGATTACAATGAAGTCAACACAGCTCTGAACCCTTCTCTGTTTAGCAAGAATGAAAAGATATTGTGTAAGCACTTGTTTGTTTGTTTGTTTGTTTGTTTTTTCCATTGCATTCCCCTTTGCCCCTGCAGCAACCCCCCCCCCCCCCGCAGCAGCAGTGTACCAGGAGCTGCAGCCACAGTTGCACGTCTGCAACACGCTGCAAAGGCAACTGTCCGGCCAGAGGACGTGTCTGCTGAGCGTGTCGTGTTCTGCATAAGGACATAATTGTTCCTCTCTTCTTTATGGGACACGTTAACCAAAGATCGAGATATCTATCGAGATATCTCTCTCTCTCTCTCTCTCTCTCTCTCTCTCTCTCTCTCTCTCTCTCTCTCTCTCTCTCTCTATCTCTCTCTCTCTCTCTCTCTCTCTCTCTCTCTCTCTCTCTCTCTCTCTCTCTCTCTCTCTCTCTCTCTCTCTCTCTCTCTCTCTCTCTCTCTCTGCAGTACCCACGGTGGGTTTCAGTGGTGAGAGAGTTGTATGTGGTGAACTAACAGGCGTCTTTCAAGCAGCCAACGATAAGCCTCGTGCCAGACGCATGTTTATGGTGATTTTGGCGTGGCACGCGGCGCTGCGTCCTCATGCAGCAGGATATGTCATAGACGCTCCGCTTTATGTCTCGTGCCTCCCGGAGATGAAATCATGCCTCGCTACATTTTGAGATATTAAGAGGCAGCTGTTTGTAAAATGACCTAAATGATCTATAATTAGCTTGTTGAGCCTGTCTGAACGAGGACAACTACTTTAAAGATCAAAGAGACCAAGTTAATTGGAGTTGGGTACTTTGTCTGAGAACTAGTGTGCAATTATGCTTGCCGAATGAATTGCCTTTAATGAATGTGAAATGCAACTGCTCGCGACTGAACTGAGTCCCGCATAGAAGGAGAGAGAGAAAGAGAGACAGAAAGAGAGAAAGTAAATCTGGAGGATTAAAACAAAACGTATTTGACCGAGCTGTCATTTTTTGTCCACATAAAAGCCACAACATTACTCTCTTGTGTGTGTCTGTCAAACTGAGAACGGTGCATGTTCAGTTAAATGGCTTTCTAACTGGGGTGTGTGTGTGTGGGGGGGTGTGTGTGGGGGGGGGGTCTAAAAACACATTGAAAAATTAGCCCGGTTAAATAATGAAGCGTTCTGAAGAGGGTAATGTTTATTTTAAGGTCGTACGCGCGTTGGTTGAAAAAGAAAGTAGCTCTCGCTTACAAAAAAAAGGTCATCCGCTACCGCGCCGTTTTGGTTAACCCCCCCCCCCCCAAATAGACGCGATAGTAGCGAGCGCGTGAGTAATTACCCGGTGAAATGAAGTCCAAACCGAAGGAGGAGGAGAAAAAAAAAACATTTGCGGTGATGAACGCTGCGGGTATGGGGAACTAGACCGCGCCTCCTTAACGGAGCGCTGGCACTTCAGAGTGGGGAGTGCAAAGCGGAGGGTCACAGAGACTGGTGGGTGGGGATAACCCTTTTGGGAGAGGGAGAAAAAAAAACTAAAAAAAATCACGTGTTTAGAGATCAAAGGAGATCCGCTTTGTAGAGGGGGGTGAGAAAGAAAGAGAGAGAGAGGGGGGAGTTAGAGAGAGAGAGAGAGCGCGTTAGCGAGCAATGTAATTGACAAGGCTGCAGTGGTGAAATAAACACGCTTCAGACCGGGCTCTCTCTCCTTTTATTGCACAATTCCCACTGTACGGCGCCTCTTCTTCTGTTGTTGTTGTTGTTTTTTTTTTTGGACCCATCGCTTAATTTCGCACACGTTTTCGGGTTCGTCATCTCCCACCGCAGAATCTTTGGAAATTATGTTCCGATCGGCGCAGATCCAGCCGGCAAGATGATGATTTTACCGAGGAGAGGCTGCTCAGATCGCGTACCCGATTCGGTGGTGTTGGTGATCTTCGTGGTCACCACCTCTCTGGGTACCGTTTTCGCCAAGGATACCGCCTTTGTGGAAGTAGTTCTGTTTGAGTCCAGTCCAAATGGAGATTACACCACTTACACGACCGGCTTGCAGGGACGGTTCTCTAAAGCAGGAGCCACTATTAGCGCGGAGGGGGAGA
The DNA here is from genome assembly GCF_029633865.1 of Lampris incognitus. Taxonomy (NCBI): domain Eukaryota; kingdom Metazoa; phylum Chordata; class Actinopteri; order Lampriformes; family Lampridae; genus Lampris; species Lampris incognitus. Next base: position 110,622,229 of record NC_079211.1, read on the forward strand.
TCGTTCAAGTATGTACAACTCTAACTGCCTTTTCCTATAGGAATGACAACCCGGCTGTGTCTCTGCGGCGAGCGGTGATATGCCTCCCGCTTTATGTTCCGAAGTTTCCCCTCTCCAAACTTTTTTTCTCTTGCAAGGGGTGGGGGATGACAAGAGCTGCAGTGTGTGTGTACGTGCGTGCGTGTGAGCGAGCGAGCGTGTGTGTTCGTGTATGTGTATGTGAGGATGGCACTAAGCTCTCAAGCATATGCGGTCACAAGATGGCTTCTATCTTGTGGAATTCATTCACAGGGGGAACATGCTCTTTGCAGGTTGTTTTGGTTGATGCTTTGCGACTTACGGGTCGGAGCTTTTGTCCAAAACGGTTCGTATCCCGGCCCGGGCCGTTGTAAAACCGCTTTCCGGCAAAGGAAGGAACGAACCACACTTGGTTTTAAAGTGTGCAGAGCTCTCCCCGCACAACATGCTCTGCGCATTTCGCCGAATCGCAGGCGACGCGGCTCACGAACTCACACACGAGTTCCCTCGTCTAAATGGTGGCAGTTTGATCAGCCTCCTGTTGACACGTTTCCACCAAGCATCGTGTTTGATTTGCAAACGTTCCCTTTCTGGGTCGAATGTATTTTTGTCTTCTGGTGGAACGATGAGCCGCACCAGCGTGGAAATCGGTCCACATGTCCCGCCGCCTCACGCCGCGCCGTCCCCTCGGCGGCCGGGGCTCCTCAGAAGTTTGTCCACGCCCCCCCCCCACCACTTACTTACATGCAGCTCGGACGTTCACAGCCAACAAGGTGCTGCAGAAATGACCCACCTCGTGTGTTTGACACGCCGTTTCCCTTCCTCGGTAATAGTATAACGACCCTTTAACACTTTAAGGATTCGGCCAACCAGTTGGACCGTTTTCTGTGTGGTCTTTAACGTTTGATGTGAAACTGGGCTGAACCTGGTCGGATTTCGGTTTCTTCTGTGTTGGTCTCGTATTGAAGCTCGGCTTGTCTTCGCCGTCTTTGCACCGTATACAAGCTGCAGCACAACATTTGCCAAGTGGTCGTGCGTTGTCCAATCTAAAGTCAAAGCGTGAGACCCCAGCTTAACGAATCCGGGTTAGCCTCCATAATGCTGCGGTGGGGTTGCACGCCGTCCTAGGATCAGTGTTTTGACGTGCTGTGAGTGCAAACGCATTCACCAGTTATGGTTCAATTCCAGCTGGTGGGCTGCAAGACCTAACCTACCGCCAGATATCACAAGAAACCACAGGTGTGTAATCACACTGCAGAGGTGTATGTTTTAGAAACCGTTCATAGGCAACGAATGGCCACAGAGCATCATTTGGATGTTCATATTCCTGTTTATGGAGCTGCATGCATCAACAAAGCGCAGCCTTACAGTCAGCACAAGCTATGTACTCCATCCATCCTACCACACGGAGAGGATAATGTACGGATAATGGCCACTTGACGACAGGATCTTGAAACAAATGCAATTGGACCCTTTTCGAGGAATGCAAGTGTTTGTGTTTTCCTCAGTGTGCAGACAATTATTATTTTGAGAGTAGTAAGATAATATGTGGGGATCAAAGGAAGTGGATATTCAGCACAGAAGTGGCCCCTGTTTTATACATAGCAATGGCCATTTGGCGCCACTCGCTAACCACAAAGAAATGTCGGACCTCAGCTTTACATTGAAAACCACATCTATTTGGGTTTGCTTTCTTTGCTAACATAGCCCGACCACTCCGAGGCAACTTATATTTTGTCAGGCTATAATGAGGGGCAGTTTGTCCAGCGCAGCACACTGTCTTGAGCTTTCCTATGCGCTTTACTGAAAGATTTATGAACATCAAAAACGAGAAAGAATGCGACGAGAAGACGACTATACAGGTTGTGGGGTGTGCTATAGTTTTAAACCAGCAACCAGTTCACAGGCCCCCTCAGCCCACTTACAAAATCAGTCTTAGTGGACTGGAAGGGACTGTATGTTGTGTCAGATGGATACCTTTACTGGAATTGATTTGGAAAGTTTGATTACGAACATTTTCAGGGTTTATGTTCTCCACGTCGCCTTCTGTAGCCGCTGCCCCTCTTAATTAACCTGTGCATCGGCTGGGAGTCGAGCCTCTAGCTTCGCCTCACCTTGCTCAGTGAAAGGCGCAATTGATCTGCCCTGAGGTTTTTATGGGTACTTGTAGGCTTCCTCCTGCTGTTTGAACAGGGCCCCTCAGGGGTTTGCGTCTGTGTTACCCCCTTGTGTACAGTAGTGTCCAGACCTCAGCAGGTAGGGGCTGAAATACAGGATACAAGGGGGGCTGGCAGAGTTCCTGAGCAAAGAGGTAACCACCACCACCGCCGCTTGTTCACTCCACTCCCACCTCTCCTCCACTAATTCCCTAAAGCTAACACGCACTCGGCTCCGTCTGAAGAGAGCAAGAAGTGGCACGAACTGCCGTGGCCAAAAATAATAAATTAAGTCAATTTGCTACTTGCCCTGCTCTGGGGAGGAAAGCAAGAAGACTTGTATCTGGCCTGGATGCCAAACCCCAGGCTTCCCCAAGCCAGTTTCCTTGCAAGATTTCAAAAGCCGAATAGTTAATGTCTTGTCAGATCATCCTGTTATGTAATGGAATTGCTCTCTCAACAGGCACTTCCCAACTTTTCAGCAACTTTTTTTTAAACAACCTTTTAAGAGTGCAATCATAGCAGGCCACTCACTAAAACCAATCACTGGTCCGACTTCCTAACTTTAAAGTGAAGTTAATCATTCTGTCTAGCCTCATTGTGGTGGCTTTGCTTCCTTTTGTGCTGGTGTATAAAACAGAGCCTGGTTGTAAACAAAGGCAGATGTGTCTGGGTTACACAACTGATGTTGACATTGGTAGAGATGGTACCGCAGCAGCATGGTGGCGTGGCCGAGTCATCCGTGATGGAGTTGACCAGGTGTTAGTGATGGCTAGACTAGTTTGGATTCACAATGCCAACTTGTATTTTCAAGTTAATACCTGTTGATGCACTTATCTCGGGAATGATGGGGTAGATATGCACACAGAGATGCAGCCTTCCAGTTGCAGAGCCAGTAAAGCCTCCCCGCCCTCATTGGTTCTTGACGATGCAAGCATAGTTCCTCCTGACGGTGCAGAGTCTGATGCAAAGGTGAGCGCATCTGCCACTCCTCACTCTCAATTTGTCTCTCTCGATGCCGAGTCATCTGTCCTGTAGCATGTACGAGCAGAGCCAAGGCCGGGATGTGGCAGGGGTACTGACGGGGACCAGACAGCACTCGTAGCACTTTCGCCCATTTCTTTTAAGAGGGAAGCAGAGCATCCTCTTAGTCAAGTGACTGGAAGTGGAGGGCGTTAGTTTGCCAGACCCCCTTCCAAAAAACCTGTTTGCTCTTTTACGTTTTGAACATTCAGCCATGCACATGTGAAATGCCAGTCAGTGGATCAGCGACACTTGAGTCTTGTTCGTTTTGAAATGGCTGTTGTACTGTTGCTGTTTTTTTTCCCCTTTCTGTTTCAAAGTGTAATTGGGGAAAAGATGGTGGCTTTCCACTAACACAAGTGGCTTTTATCTGAGACGGCGATGAGCCTTGAATGCTGGAGCTCCTACCTTGGAGCTGGCAGGAGTTGTGTTGCGCTGCATTTAGACTATAATGAGCGCTTTAGTGGTTGAGGGATCCAGCGCACTTTCTCACCACAGGCTGGAAAGCCCAAGAGGCCATAATAGGCCGGTCCCAGACGGGAGGTACCAGGGACCGGAGCCACTCCCAGTACCAAAAAGCAACAGTAGCAGCAGACAAACGCCGGTTTAAAAAGGTTAAAAGTGTGCTCTCCTGCGTTTCCCCATTTATTGGCCCTTGCGGTCGCAGCTGTATTTTAAGCACTATCGTCTCGTAACCGCCACCCCGCTTGACTTTCATGTCCCGGCCAAAGTAATTTGAGGCTGCGATTCTCCCCTTTTCAGAATAAAACGGACTCGACTGTCCCCCCCCCACCCCCTCCACCTTCCCACCCACCACCACTCCTGTCTGCTCCTTTCATGCAGACACAATTTGTCACGCGTCCTATAGCGCATGTGAATGACTTCAAGGGGGCGGCATCGGCCTTTTCTAAACCAGCATGTACCGCCGGACGAGGGTTACTCACTCAAATACCGATGGCTTACCAACGCAAGTCTTAGATTCTTTGGAGAAGTGCGCTGGGTTGTGCACACAAAATGTGCCCGTGTAAACGTAGACCGCCTGGCAGAGCTGGGAAGACGAGCCTCCAGGTGTGTGACAGTCTCCCTTTGACGGTCAGATGTCTGAATTTCCGGTTTACGCTTCCTCATACCAGTCCCCAACTTCTTTTAATGTGCCTGCCCTTTGGGAATCGGAGGCAGACGGACTGAGAAGAAAGTCTTCCCAATGAGAGAGAGCGAGCGAGAGAGAGAGAGAGAGAGAGAGAGAGAGAGAGAGAGAGAGAGAGAGAGAGAGAGAGAGAGCAAAAAGCCAGGCTAGTTTGTGAGAAAGTGTAGGCACATTCAAAGAAGTTGGGGACTGGTATGAGGAAGCTTAACGGGAAATTCGGATGTTTGACCATCAAGATCTCTTCATGTTCTCTCTCTCTCTCTCTCTCTCTCTCTCTCTCTCTCTCTCTCTCTCTCTCTCTCTCTCTCTCTCTCTCTCTTCATTCTCAGCCTGTCTGCCTCGGATTCCCACTCTCCACCTGGAACAAGTGCGTGTTGGTACTGGTGGCCCCAGTAGCTATGTTAGTTTCCACTGGGCTGAGTGGCGGAATCGAAGCCTTTGATGTTCCACTCCAAGAGAGATTAGCAGTCAGCCCTGGTACTCTCTCCCTCCCCCTCTCTTCCCCCCTCTCTCCCTCCCCACCCCTAGGGGGAACCTTATTCCTCCACACTTCTCTAACCTCCTCGATCCCCCCCCCCCATTGATTGATTGTTTGTCCGACTGCATGTATATGCAGGGCTTGTACTTGTCCTCCGTCTTTGCATGTCAGCGGTGAGGAGGCTTGTGTGAGGCTTTACCTGAGGCCAGCATGGCCCGTGTGAGGACTCAAACATGGACCATGTCCAGGTATTGAGGAGAAAGCCTTGGTAGCGCCACTTACCATGACACCTTAACAGCGAAAGTTTGGATCCAGCAAAATTTTTGGAACTGGGTCCAAAAGTACTTTGGTCAAATTCTGGCAGTGTCCATCTTGAATTTGATGATGAAATAAAAAAAAGGAGAAAAATGTTGAAAGCCCCAATCCGTCCCCTCATCCCTTGTCTTTATCTTCTGACACAGCGGGTCAGGGAAAGCGAAAGGCTAAGGGGGGGCATGGCTTATGAAATGACAACCCTCACAGTGGCTCATCCAGGCAGAGGCGGGCTTTGTTGTTGGCCAGGAATGTGCTGACTAACCATGCAAGGCCACAACGCCAGGCCGCTTTTGTTATTCTTTTCCTCCTCTTCTTTTTTTGTTTTGCGTTAATGGACTTGGTAGGTGGCGGTACGGGGAGTTATGGAAGCGCTTTCCAAGTGCATGGTGTCACTTCAGCCTCATCCTCGCACCGCTGACCAGGATGTTCACGCACGAGCACACGCTTTCCCTTCTTTCCCTTTTCTTTTTTTACTGCTTGAGCCCTGACACACACACACACACACACACATACACATACACACACACACACTGTGCAGCAGCTACTTTGGTCTGCCTGTGCTTGGATGAAAGGAAAGGTCTTATCAGAGATCTGTCCCACTCACCCAAGTTCAAGAACACAAGGTCCAAGGTCCTCTCCTTTGTGTACATCATTACATAATTATTGGCTTATGATATAATATAATATCTAATACAATAAAACACAATAGAGTAAATATAATATAATTATTACAGTTTATCCAAATATATACATTGTTAAATGTCAGAAGAGCACTTTGTTGCGTTCGTTCATGCTAAGGTGGTGTGACCTCCCCCATTTCCACCCTCAAGGCTAACGGCTGGCTTTGTGCGTAATATCCGTCTCCAAATCTGAATGCTTGGTTTTGAAGGTAGCAGGTCTTTCAGCAGCTGAAGAGACCGGCCCTCTGTCACAGCGCTCCCGTTTTGTTGCCCTTCTTGCCGTGTCTCTTAATGCATTCCTATACTGCCGTGGCGAGGGTCATTTCCAGGGGCACCAGATACAACAAATTAGATTTAGGTGGAAGCCCCCCCCCCACATTCATCTTCACCTTCAAGAAAGCCCCCCCCCCCCAACACACACATACACATTACCCACAGGCTAGTCAGAGTTGGGTGGTGTGTCTCGTAATGAGGGAGACCCAGAGGCTCCATCCTACTTGACGGGACCAGAGGGATGATGGATGTGGTGTGCTTGTCAGATGAGAGCACGCTGGGCTATCTATCTCTGCGCTTCCTTTTTTTTTCCGTTGCCAAAATACCGTGGGTCCCTTGGGTCCACGGGGAAGATGTATAAAGTTAGCTTTCCTACCCCCACCTCTTCCTCCTCTGCAAGGCAGTGGTTGCTGAAATGCTTCCTGAGGTCTTTGACGGGAGACGGCTGCTTTCTCTAGGTGCTGTGTTTTCATGTCGTGGCTGTAGATCCAGGAGACAGAGCGCCTTCCTCCTCCTCCTCCTCCTCCTGACGGTTGTATATTTAAAACCGACCTAGTCCAAAATTTGATCGTGTTGTGTCGAGTCTGATTCAGAATGTTTTATTTACCAAGTCAACTTTTTCACATGCCAAGAATTCGACTTGAAGTGTCACCCTCTGCAGTAAACAATGACGGAAATTAATTGTTTCTACTGTACCAGTGTCTACTGTAGTATAGTAGACATTTGATGTACTGAGAATTTTTGAAACTTTCAGTTCTTTGAACTGAAAGTTTCTAAATTTGAATTGTTTTGTTCTGGAGGGTAGCTCAGATCACGCTGTGCCAATGCAACTGGGCGAGCTTGGGCCCCCCGTTTCGGCAGCTCTGAGTACCGTTCCCTACAAACCGCTGCTTCCCACGCCACATGTTTAGACTTGACTCTGTCAGAACTCTTCAAAATCCGGCTGGGTCAGGTGGAACTTTCCCTTCCGTGAAAACGCACAGTGTGACCTGCTAGTATGAGGTGTCACTAAAGAGCACTGTTGCACAGCACCCCCCCCCCCCCCGCATGCCGCCCCCCTCCGCAGCCCCTGGACCCTGAACAGGGAGGGGCCTGCAAGGCCGGGCGAGGAGCCGTCGGGAGTCTGACTGCGGGTGTAAACCACATGAATGCATTGCCTTAGAAGATAGGATCAGGCGAGGCGGGGAGGCCTGCGAGGCCGCTGTGCTCAGCGCAGCTCCACGCGCTGACTTCAAAGGCTGCACTGGAGTTTGGAGGGAGGGAGCAGAGAGAAGGCAGGAGGGCAAGAAAGACAGAGAATGAAAGAGAGAGAGAGAGAGAGAGAGCCAGAGACAGAGAAAGCTGGGCCTGGCTAAACTCTTCAAAGGGCCCTGTGACTAATGCCGGCTCTGATATGCGGCTCTGCAAAACTGAACGATGATGTAATTGCAGGCCTCCGGGCTAAATCCGCTCCCATACAAATAAAGGTGGAGGTGTTCCCTTGTTCAAGCACAGCAGAAGAAAAAAAAAAGAAAGACAAGAAATCTATCGGGTATTTGTTTGAAGCCTAGCAAGTTTTGAGCGTGCACAGGCGCCGGGGTCATCTCCCGCCGCTTTCCGAACGCAACGATTCCAAAATGTGAGAAGTTTTATTTACATTTTTGATGGAGGACTTGGAACGGGGAGCGGGGTTTTTATCTGATTCGAGCAGATAGGTAAATCCACTGGGCGTTTCTAAAGTACACAACAGGTGGAACAAAGTTGACTCTGTTCTTTGTAAAGTTTATACAGGGCCTCTGTGTGTGTGTGTGTGTGTGTGTGTGTGTGTGTGTGTGTGTGTGTGTGTGTGTGTGCATGCACGCATGCATGCATGTGCGTGTGTGTGTGTGTGTGTGAGAGAATCTTAACGTGTGCTACACTAAGCGTGACCATGAGTCCTTTCAAAGCGCCGCCGCGATCATCTGGCTGATAACTCATTGACAGCTCCCATGATAGTTTGGTAGGCACACACTGTAGGATAGTATCGCCCTTGTTTAGAGTGAATGGCAATAAATGCAACGCTGTTGATTCGGTTTGCAGAGGTTATTTGCATGCCCCTGACTGAAGCCCTGTTCTCCCTTCTCCCTTGTTTCCTGATAGAATGTCCTCTTTGATGTTCAATGAGCAGTAAACAGCTGTGGTTTCATTTATTTGGAGTTCATGCGGAGGTCAACCTTTTAACTCCGGCCTCCTGAATTGGAGCTGGAAGTTAGGGTTATGGCATGAACCCTTTGTTGTTGGTTGTAAAGGGGGGAGATCTCCTGGTCTCCAGTTTACAGATTGCGGCATTCTTGAAGATCATAGTACCACCTAGTGAATGTCCAGTTTCAAAGTATTGTGGTTAAAAAGAAGGCAAATTTATACCACATTTCTTCCTTCCCCCCCTAAGGTTGGATGTGTGGTAGATACAGAGCTGTGACCCTCCCGGTGCTGCACACACTAGAGGTTGCTTTGCTGCCACTTTGGTCATTTTGAAACCAAGCTTTTGCACAGAAAATGGCAGATTGGGGCTTCCGGGTGGCGTGGCGGTCTATTCCATTGCCTACCATCACGGGGCTCTCCAGTTCGAATCCCCGTGTTACCTCCAGCTTGGTCGGGCGTCCCTACAGACACAATTGGCCGTGTCTGCGGGAGGGAAGCCGGATGTGGGTATGTGTCCTGATCGCTGCACTAGCGCCTCCTCTGGTCGGTTGGAGTGCCTGTTCGGGGGGGGGGACTGGGGGCAATAGTGTGACCCTCCCATGCGCTACATCCCCCTGGTGAAACTCCTTACTGTCAGGTGAAAAGAAGCAGCTGGCGACTCCACATGTATCAGAGGAGGCAGGTGGTAGTCTGCAGCCCTCCCTGGATCGGCAGAGGGGATGGAGCAGCGACCGGAAGAGTAGGGTAATTGGCCAAGTACAATTGTTGGGAGAAAAAGGGGGAAATAAAAAAAAAAGGCAGACTGTGGCTTTTAGATTCATATCATATATTTGTGATCATTCCCCTCATCACATGTTGGAATTTGTATGTATACCTCCCTCGTTTTTAGATCTGTTTTGGACTGAGCCACGGAAGATGAGAGTAAGGATGAACGAGGATGTCCTGTCACTATCTGTGCTGACCACAGTGGATTAAGCTGGTGGCATTTTACTCCATGCAGATTAGCACTGCTTGGCCGCCGTCCTCCCATCAGTTTAGTTTGAACCTGGGCTCAAATGAAAAGGTCAGGAGAATTTACGGCAGGCTAACTGGGCCCATATCTCTCCTCGTGCCTTCCATCTATTCACCCCTCATTGCCTCTGCATGTTTCTGTCAGAGAAGAAGGTCAAGGATCTCACATCAGCTTATATGCAGATGACCTACTGTTTGACTTGATTGTTATTTGCAGGTGGGGTTGTATGGGGGGTGACTGATGTTGACCAACCTCCTGTTTGGGGGGGGGGGGTTGAGTGTCATTGTGGTCTCGGGCCTCTCGTTTTCCTCTTTGTCACATCTCACTGTAAGGCTGCAAATCTCCTCCTTCCAAGCAGTTCTTTGCCCATCAGCCTGCAGATAGTCTGTCCAACCAGGCCTGGCTGTGTAATGATAACTTGTCCTTGGACATGTCAGGGAGCCTTCTTGGCTGGTGTGATTCCTCAGAAGACTGGCCAGAGAGGAAGGAGAGATGGACAGAGAGAGGGAAACGAAAGGGAACGACTGGCCCAAACAGCCCCTTGCTGTTCCGTTCGCATCCCACAGGCATGTGACAAAAGTCAAATTGTCACTCCTGGGGTGACACAGATCCCGCAGCCATTCCCAATTTAACGTTCCCACAGAATGCGGCTATGTGATTTGGACACTGGCCTCACCGAGGAGTAGGAGCCACCCTGCTTTCCTACCAAAGATGTGAGTCTCAAGAGTTTGTTTGTTTTTGTAAGTACATCGTCTATGGCAATCGAGCTTTTATGAAACGTGTCATTGCTCATTGACCCACTTTGACATGTTAAGGATTTTTTTCCCCCAACATCTGTTTCATCTTGCTACACTCCTTTAAGCCACAGCGCTCTGCAGATGTTGACTGCAGCACGATGAAGTACTGTTGTAACCCTGCTGGTAGTACAGGAGCTTCACACTCCCACCGCTCATGTTGTCAAAATGTGATTCGGTCACACCAAGGCCTCAAGTTATTTAATAATCTGTCCTACTGATAGCCAGTTTATCAACACCCGCCCCCCTTAGGGTGCTCGAAAGTAAAAATGGCAAACTCAGATATTTTTTACGACTTAGGCTAAATGTGATTTTTGACGTTAATTCATTTGCTCAAGCATTGCTAAAATAAGCGAACAGGACACTGGATCCAATTCATCAGAAATTAAAACTCCAAAACCCCAAAATTTTTCAAAGAAAAGTTCAAAGAGGTTTTTTTTATGCTTATTTATTTGTTGCCAGTGACTGTGAGCAGGTCCCTAGGTGCAAACCACACAGCATATTTGGGTCAGCTTTTCTGCAGCTTTGCCTCAAGCCAGGCTTTAGATAGAGGATTTTGGTAAGCAACTGATATATATATTTGACATAAACATTAAAAATCAATTGGACAACAGAAAAGCTGCAGTATTTGAGTTTGTTTGTGTGTTTGAAATGTGCATTTGTGGAGATGGGTTGTGTTTTGTTGTTTTTTTCTGCTATGGATTATCAAATTTTTAAATTATGTTGCGTCACCCCTCACATTGGTTACCACATATTGCAGACTGATGCTGGTGTAGCAGCTGTTTGTCACTCATTAGTTAAACCTACAGGGAGAGAGAGGTGGTGTCTCTCTCTCTCTCTCTCTCTCTCTCTCTCTCTGTCTATGTCTCTCTCTCTCTCTCTCTCTCTCTCTTCTAAGCTTGGGTTAGGTAGGTAGGAGGGTTTGGACTCGAGACCACACATGCTGTGTCAATGTTTGCCGTAATAATGAAGAGACAATATGGGCCAGTAACGGGCAAGAGTGCGGTAACATGAATTGACTTTGTTGTGTGCCAGCAGTAGCAGCAGCACAAAGGCCACTCACAGATGCCCAGTTCGGTGGGATTTAGCCCAGGAGCAACTGCATTTAGCCTGTGGAATGCACGGCCTTAGGAAAATAGATTGGTTTCTACTGGACTTGGAATAGTCGGCCCTTGCTGCGCCAATATGTGTCACCTTAAAGTGACGCTGATGTCACTCTGGAAGCCTTTTAAGCATTGCCTGTGACATCCCTGCTGCTCTCCCCCTACCCTCCCAAACTGGCTAACACATGGCCCTGGCTTAGAAAAGCCTCTTTAACTAGAGGATATCCAGCTGCTTGGTATGTGAAGAGCCTATGGATGCCGGAGCAGAGTGCTAGAGCGTCCTCTCAGAGGTGACTTTCAGTGCAGGCCGACAACTGTTGGATTAGCACAACATTGTGCATTGACTCCAAGCCAATGGGACGCAGCCCAATCAGCGGCGGGACCTACTCGGTCAGACTCAGCACTCAGGCCACTGGATTTTTGTTTCTGATTTATCGTCGAGCCATATAGATGACATTTGGCACTTCAGGAGCTTAGCTGATGCTTTCTGAGTATTACAGTGGAAAAGGCTTTTTAATTTCTTGATTATTGAAATTACAAAGCAAGAAATATTAAGCGGGCCGAGGGATTGGAGCCATAGTGTGATTGAAATGGGTGTAGTGATGTGGCTCTGATCATATGTAATGACTACCCACCATAGGAACCAAAAACAACTTGTGTGAGCAGATGGTTCTGGTGGCGAGAAGTATTTTTCTGCAAGATGGCGGCACAGATAGCTGCCACCGTGTAGTTTTTCAGCTCACACTGGATCTGTAGTTAAAAGATGTTAACTTGGTTTTTAGTTGTGTACTTTATAGTGTCTCCAAAAATGTTTTGTGGGTGAAAATCGTGTAGTAGAGACAAACTATATGTAAAATTCTTCCTATATGCGAACTTGTTAGATCACACCTGATACTTTCCTAAAATTCTGCTGACTATTTGCAAATGGTTAAGAGTATGATGACCTTTTTGGCCTACATTGACTGGGATATCCTGTTGTTGTAATCTCACTACCTTTCAAGATTTTCAAGCGAGCAACCCCAGCTCATCGAAGTCTGTTCACGTGTAAACTTACTTGGCTGACAAACTGAAATGCACGGGAGATTCTTGTGGAAAGTAAACCCCGGGTACCCCTTTTGTGTAACTGAGTTTTCATCCTAGGATGAAAGACGAGGAGAATTGTGACCCTTCCCAAAGATTCCCAAACAATGCGCACTTAAGTGTCACCTAAGCCCTGGGTGTTCCCTGGACTCGGCAGAGAGACCCGGCTGTGGCAGTCACACACCAGGTGGACCGACCGGTTTGTAGCCACCACCACCACCACCCCGCCGCTGCCTCCTCCGCCTCCCCTCTTGGCATCCATCTTGAAAGGGGACACCGCTATGGGATGCATATGTCCCCTGGAGGTCACCGGTGTCATTGTGGCACCTGTCCCTTCCACTCTGGGCCTGTGTCAACAGCCCAGATTTATTTACATTCACTCTTGTTTTCCGCTGGAACTTCACGGAAAATGGCAGATGGTCACTTTCTGGATTTTGGGATGGAATTAGAGTTAGAGTTCAGGGATTTGCTGGACTCTACATGTATGTTCAAAAGTCCAGCATGGATGCTAAAAACAAACGGTAACCAGTACAATAGCATTTTTGTTGTTTGGACGTATCGCTCTGCATCCATGTTAGCCGTTGTGTTGTATTTATAGCGAGAGCCTGTGAACTTAATTGCGGCCACGTTCTTTTGTTTGCTTGCTCCAAACCACATGCATACCGACTCTCGCAAGGAACTAGAAGGGCTCAGAAATGTAAATTCAAAGCAAGTTTTCGGGGCATTCCCCCTTCAGGAATAGCTTGCCCTTTAACTCTTTTGCCATTTGTATTTATTTTCATTCTGTTTGACAGAGCCTGATCTTCTCTCCCATTTATTTTAGCCTGGGGTTATAGAACAGCTTTGTTTTGTTTTTTTTCCCTCTACCCAGTTTTCTCCTCTAATCATTTTCGGATTCTCTCTCTCTCTGCCAACGCTCTCTCTCTCCCTCTCTCTGTATTTCTCTGTCATTCTCTGGGTTTCACTGTCTGGATCTCACCCCTTCATCCCCTTCACCCTCTCCCATCTTTTCTCTATCTCTCTTATATCCCATATCCTCCCACTCTCTCCTCTCCTGCCTCTCTCCCTACCCCTGGTCGGCTGTTCTTGTTCTCCTGGCAGCAATGTGTTTCTCATCACGGCTTGGGTTTCCTCTTATCTCCTACCTCTTTTATCTGTGACCGCCACACATGCCCAGGAGAGAGAGCGAGAGAGCTAGACAGAGGGACAGAGAGAGGGTGAAGTGGTGGGGGGGAGGGTGGAGGCTGATGCTATCTGCAGGTTGAAAATTCGCTTCGAGGTCAGGGGCCACAGGAGGGCCCAACCAGGTGGAGCCTAACTGGGTGGGTGTGGTGCGAACTGTCGGAGGGTCTCCGTTTACATTCGCCACTCTCCCGAGGCAAACACTTATCTGCTTCACCCTCAACAGAAAGTCTTGCCCTTTATTTTCTTTTGTTGAAGATGCTATGCGTAACATTTCAAGCTTTGCTGAAGCATTGTATGACTGGTAAATATTGGCAGGGGTTACTGGTACTGACTGAAACAAAGTAAATGATTCACGGCTGCCCACTCCCCAGATTTCTGCGTTCAGAAATACAGCAGCTTTTCTTCTTGATGTTTGACACTCCAACCTCTTAAAAAACCCAACACAATCACAGTCCTCAGCAAGCTACTCTGCAATCGCAGGCAATGATATCTACCAAAGATGCTAGAAAATGGCAGACGTCAGCAGATGTGCGATGTACCTGACACCAATTTGTTCGTCTTGTTTGCTTGATGTGTTGTTAGTGTTCACGACGACGCTGAACAATAGAGGTCAAGAGTCACATGAAACGACATGCCGAACCCGTAACAACCATCTCACAGAGCAGACGACAAGGTACAGAGCAGTTCCGCGGTGGCTTCGAGGGTGCGAGGAACTGCGGTGACTGCTGAATTTAGGACGTGGACGGAACGCAGTGCAGAAAACGTTGGGGGAAACCAAAGTGAGAGCACACGAAAGCCTGAAATGATATCGCTCTTGGATATCTGGATGCTTGAAATGCCGGGGATGTCTGCTGTACACTTTTGGCTTTTGTCTTTGTTGGAATGAATAGAGGCCTCTGTGATAGTGATGACAGGCTTCTCCGGGCTGGGCCCTGGATGGCTGGACGGCAAGGTGCAGGAGGTTAGGAGACTTTAACTTGCTCGCCCTCTCTCTCTCTCTCTTTCTCTCTTGCTCTCATAGGGGCAAGAGCCCGACAGGGGATGCTGGTTGCCCTGGCTCTCCCTACAAAAGACACTCTGTTCTCTGCCTATGGTCAACCCCTGTTATTTTGACAAGCCAGGTATACCCACACATACACACACAGGTTTAGCTTAGCGCTGAGGGCCCGCAGAGCCATCTAGGTCAATATCCACCCACCTGCTTTGAATGTTTTGACATAGTCGTGGTGTACGAGGTAAGGGCAGAGCGTTATGATAGTGGGCTGTCAGTGAGCTCTATCTTCTTTGGGCATCCATAAGATAAGTGTTTTTTCATCGAACTTTATCTCTGTGAATGTTCATTTGATGGATAGAGTTAGGCAGTGTTAAACAAAGCCGCTTTGTTAAGGAATTTTGCTCGTTGAAAGCATTCCAGGTTGTTATTCTGCACAGATGTTACAAAGTTACAAGTGGACAGAGGATAAAAAGTGACAAGAAAGCCAGAAGTCTTGACTGTCAACTGCTGCCAGTTGGTCTTTGAGCTGAGACATTGTGTGTTGACTCAGCCTTTGGATCTCCAACCTGGCTGCTGTGGTCACCAAGTAAGTAAGGACAGACATTTCAGGAGTGAAACTACAACCTTGGCCATCACAAACAGTTTAATCACTCTTGGTTCCCTGTAGCGCAGAACAGCTGGCCAAGGAGAAACCTGAGGGAAGTGCAGCACATAAAGGTACCGCTCAGCACAGGCATTTTCCTTTGTCTGGCTTCCCCTATTTAAAAAAAATATAGACTTATAGATTGTGTTTTCAATGTAAGAGAAGCAAGATTGAGATGGTTTGGACATGTGTGGAGGAGAGATGCTGGGTATATTGGGAGAAGGGTGCTGAAGATGAAGATGCCAGGGAAGAGGAGAAGAGGAAGGCCAAAGAGGAGGTTTATGGATGTGGTGAGAGTGGACATGCAGGTGGCTGGTGTGACAGAGGAAGATGCAGAGGACAGGAAGAGATGGAAACGGATGATCTGCTGTGGCGACCCCTAACGGGAGCAGCCAAAAGTAGTAGTAGTAGTAGTAGCTGACTTGTAGATTGTTTATTTCATTATCTCTGCCAGGAAGTAGCCTGGAGGAGATTGTGTGTGTGTGTGTGTGTGTGTGTGTGACCACGGCTAATCTCACAAACTGCTGGCCCTATCACCCTAACGTTTTTTATGCACAGTTATGACTGTATGATGAAGAACCTCTCATGGTTGTGGTGATTAAAAACCTTTGAAAAACGTTTGTTCTCGCTACCACCACTCCCTCTCTTCATTCACTCTCTAGTTCGCTCGACCAACGCTGCTCTCTGTCACTGCCTGATCTGAGTCAAGCGTGCACATGTGCTGTTCACATCTACGGCTGAGTCAGATTGGGCAGAGACAGTGTCAAAACCAAAACATGATGTATTCGGGTGAGTCTTAGAAGTAAAAGAGAAGTCGAACGTATTTGGCAAGCCAGCAAATCATTCACTGCTGAGCTCAGCACAGGAGAACCGGAGAATGAACCAAAAATAATTCACCTTATTCGCCTCGCAGCCACATGGAAGTGCCAAAGTCTCCAATGTTAAAACTCTGCTATGAAGGTACAACTTCAAGAGTAGGATTAATCACAGTCACAGCTGGAGATCACCTCAGAAGCTGCAATAAAACCTTTCACATGGCTGAGCTATGTTTTTTTACCGTTGTTTTATGAATGAAAGTCAATCGGCAGAGCAGCCATTCACCTACATTCATTTTATATCATGAAACCCACTACAGTTAAACACATTTGAAGTCTTTTCTTGCCATTGTTTTATTGCTTTAGAATGAATGAAAGTCAACCAGCAGAGCAGCCATTTGCCTTCACTCTTTTTTATATCATGAGAACCGCAACGGTTTAACACATTTGACGCCTTTTAAAAATGGCTTTGAAATTACGATAGCCTGATCTCTGTCATTTCATATTCCACTTGGTCGCTTTCATGCGATGGTCTGCCTAAGAGGCTGCACATCCAGAGACTGACAGGTAAAACGTTTTTATTAGGTGATTTTTCAGCTTAATTATTAGGTAGATTTTGTAGCTTGAGCACTACATATTGAAAACTGTTTTTTTTTTTCTTTTTTTTTTCCATTTTTCCCGTTCAATCGACTTGAGCGCTGTGCAAAATTCGTATGACAGGAAAAACACAGTTTTTTTCTGTCGGTGGTTGCGTGTACGGCGAAGGGGAGATACGTACACCTGACAGAGATCTGCACTCTCCTGACTGCACTCCTCTAGTTTTAAGCTATGTTTTCTCATTACATTGCAAGTGCCAAGCTCACTTTCTCATGTTCCCTCCTCATCTTGTCAAGCGAATGATGAAAAAGTGTAGGCCTCTATAAAGGCATTTTCTAAAATTATCACGACTCTCCGTCAATCAGGCCAGGCTATGCTTTATGTGAATGGTCAGATGGTTCCAAAAGGAAGCCAGCTAGCTTGGTTTCAGTATGTTAGCTTCATTCAGCTAGCTGATTTAGGGTTAGTTATGGGGGGGTATGGGGGGGTGTGTGGCAATTTGGGGTTTTTGGTGAAACATGACTTTACTAAGCTACCATTCGAACAACAGCTCAAAATAAGAATGCTACATCTGGAAAGGCTCACACAAGCATGTGAAAAGGCAGGATGTGAAACTTCTGCTCAGAAAATATACTGTGTATGTATGACTTTGTTTATGAGCAGTTGGTAAAAGATATGCCTATCTCACACAGAAGTCAAAATCATTTCTGGCTAGGTTTCCCCAGTCATGTATTCCCACCCAACGGTGGTGTTTGATGGGGTGCTCAGTGGACCATGTGCCATAGGCACTAACATGCTAGTGCACCCAAGGGATTCTAATAGCTGTGGCTAGCTGTGCTCTTTACCTGCTTTTTGAGTTATTCGTGAAACATGAAGAAACATCCTATGGACTATGGACTAGGCAAAAGATGGATCTTCCACATGGAATGGGAGAAGAATTCTTGAAAAACTCTCACTCGCCCTCCAAGCTGGTCCAGATTTGTTCCTCAAAGGACCCACCATTCTTCTTTGATCCATACACCATCCTCCCTGCTGGGATCAAGGCAAGTGAATGCGAGCAGGGCCCTTTGCTCTTCCAATTCAAGTTTTACACTCCCTCCTCAGGGACCAGAGAAGACAACGATTGACCTTGCTTCTGCGCTGGGGTTTTTGACCTTTTGTTGGAAACGATTCAGTATTCAAAACCAAGTTTGTCTGCTTGTATAAATGTTCTAAGGAGATGTGTTTGTCCCCTTTTTAATTATTCATCATCTTTGGATCCTCAGAATTGGCTATTCATCTTGTGATCCTCAGAATTGGCTAATCATCTTGTAAGGAGTCAGGGTAGATGGTAACTTGATGACCCTTTGCAACAAAGACACATTTTCTGACTGAATACCAATCTTATTTTGCTATTTTCATCACATAGAGTTTGAGTTTTAAAAGAGCCTGCATCATCGGTCATGGTCTGGACCAACCATTAGCTCATTGTTCAATACAAACATGATGGAAATGAAGTCAGAAAAAAAGTACAGAAAAGGCATAGACCAAGACTTAGTTTTGTTTTTAAGGAAATGCTTATCGCAAAAATGTTAGAAATCAGCTGAACACTATATTTTGTGGATTGGAACATTTTGGGGCATTGCCTTGACCACATTAATTGTCATTCAAGTTGCCAAATCTGTAAATTCCTGTACACCCCTCACTAGCCTGCCAGAAAAGGATCTAGCTGGCATTATTGTGACATCCTGTTTGAATTAACTTTGCATAGTTTCGCCAGCTTGTTTTTTACCTCCAGAGGCAGTATTGGCTGCGGCTGTCCCCTCTCTGGAGAGGGGTTTTGCGACCTGCAATCCTGTCAGATGTGGAGCCAAATGCCCCAGAGGTTACCGCCAGCTAAGTGGTTCCTTGTTTCTAATAAAAAACAAATCAAATAACGTGGATCCCTGGAGGTTTATAACACCAGTCATGAACTCACGGGCAGAAAAAAAATCTATTCCAAAATATCCGTGTACAGGTTCATGGTTAAGGGAGGGGTTTTGTTGGTCTTGATTTGTGTAATTTATGAACCACAGGCCACAGCATGCAAAAGGCAGGGAAAGAGCGAGGGGGGGGGGGGGCTCTATCTGCTCATTGATGGAACAGCCCTCTTGACTGGGAAATGATCTGAACTTTAGAAGTTGTCCATTACCTTTACTTTACAAAACCACCTAGTAACAGCGATGGCAGGAAGTGATTGTGTGTAAAACAGGTTTGATATTTAACTCTTCAGGGGTGGCTGGGTTCCTGGGGCCTGGCTCAGTCTACTCAGCATCTCAATTCCTTCATTCCCTCACTCAGCTCCTACCTCTGGCAGTGTGGCTAGTCGGGTTTGTGGATGGGTGGTAGTGTTGTGTGTGTGTGTGTGTGTGTGTGTGTGTGTGTGTGTGTGTGTGTGTGTGTGTGTGTGTGTGTGTGTGTGTGTGTGTGTGTGTGGGTGGGTGGGTGGGTGGGTGGGTTAGAGGGTGGAGTCAACACTGTGTTTGTGTACTGCTTAGCACTTACGCCTGCCACTGAACAAATGTTTGGGAAAAATTCTGGTGACTAGCCTTGTCCCGAGGCCTGGGTCGACCTTAAAAGCTACTCCATAAACACTGGCAGGGCTGATCAAAAGAAGAAATTGCACCTTTATTTGGAACTATACTGTCATGGAATAACTTGCACACCAATTAAAGTTTGCATTTCTCTCTCCTTGCCCTCATGCAGACTATTTATTTTCCACCTGTGGTATTGTGGGAAATGTTTTGGCCCAGGGTACAAACATGCACTTTTTCTCTGAGCCAGGAGGTTGTAGGGGTCATGCAGGCCTTGGACGGACTACACTGGTGTGGGGCCACACCATCTAGTTTGCCGCCTTTTCTCTTCCTATCGTCTCCATTGTTGTTGGGATGATATTTACAGTGTGTGTGCGTGTGTGTGTGTGTGTGTGTGTGTGTGTGTGTGTGTGTGTGTGTGTGTGTGTGTGTGTGTGTGTGTATACATATATATATATACACACACACACACACTGATAAACAATGGCACCTGTCAAGGGGTGGGATATATTAGGCTGCAGGTGAACAGTCAGTTCTTGAAGTTGATGTGTTGGAAGCAGGAAAAATGAGCAAGTGTAAGGACCTGTGTGACTTGACAAGGGCCAAATTGTGATAGCTAGATGAGTGGGTCAGAGCTTTTTCAAAACGGCAGGTCTTGTGAGGTGTTCCTGGTATGCAGTGGTCAGTACCTACCAAAAGTGGTCGAAGGAAGGACAACCAGTGAACCGGTGAAAGGGTCTTGGGCACCCAAGGCTCATTGATGTGCATGGGGAGCGAAGGCCAGCCTGTCTGGTCTGATCCCACAGAAGAGCTACTGTAGCTCAAATTGCTGAAAAAGGTTAATGCTGGCTATGACAGACAGGTGTCAGAACACACAGCGCATCACAGTTTGCTGCGTATGGGGCTGCGTAGCCACAGACCGGTCAGAGAGCCCATGATGACCCCTGTCCACCACCGAAAGCACCCACAATGGGCACATGATCATCAGAACTGGACCACGGAGCAGTGGAAGAAGGTGGCCTGGTCTGATGGATCACGTTTTCTTTTACATCATGTTTACGGCTGGTTGCATTTAACTGCGGAAGAGACGGCACCAGGATGCACTATGGGAAGAAGGCAAGCCGGTGGAGGCAGTGTGATGCTCTGGGCAATGTTCTGCTGGGAAACCTTGGGTCCCAGCATTTATGTGGATGTTACCTACCTAAATATTGTTACAGACCAGGCACCCCCCCCCCTTCATGGCAGCAGTGTTCCCTGATGGCAGTGGCCTCAGGTGGATTTAATGTTTTGGCTGATCGGTGTCCATATAATTTCCCAAAGTTGAACTTTGCTTTATAGATTTATAGATGGTGAGTGAGTTGAAGGGAGTTGAAAGCCCAAATCTGTCCTCTGCTCCTTGTCCATACCGCCTAACACACACACACACACACACACACACACACACACACACACACACACACACACACACACATACACACACGCACCTCTCGTCAAGTGCCATGCTTCTGTGCACTGAGCCCAGCTGCCTTGCCAGGACAGGACCACTGCACTCCTTTTCATCCATCCTCCGCTGACCTCCGAGCGCGTTGGATGTGCACCTCCACTGGGCTCGGGATGTGGCTGTTCGCTTGATATGGACATTGTTGGCCTGGCGGGTTCTCTTCTCCCAGGCAACCAAGCTTCTTTGTGGCCCTTTACCCCTTGCTGTTTGCCTTGCTTCTCTTTTTCCTCTTCTCTCTCTTTTTCCGCACCCCTCGCCATCGGACTCCAAGAAAGCTTGAGAGACAGCATGGTGTGTTTTTTTTTCCTCTTTTTTTGTGGAGCGGGGGGGGGGGGGTCCTTTTTTGTGCTCACTGTGTGGTTGTGCGGCTGGTGGCTGGCTTCCTATGGTGCAAAAAAAAGCTCCTGCTCTCCGTCTCCCCCAGTCTTTCTTCTTCTCCAGCCTCCTCTGGGGGAAAGTATCCCCGTTTGATCACATTAGGGGAAAGAGAGAGAAAAGGGAGTCCGATTTGAGAGAGAGAGAGAGGGAGAGACCTGTGGTGCTTTTGATACTCCCGGGAGCTTTTGATAGTCTGTTTGGTGCTGATCAGTTTGCATGGCACCAGTCGTGCTCTTTTAGAGATTTCTCCTTTTTTAATTCGGTCCCGCCATTGTGCAGCCCTTTGAGTCGCATGCGTGGGTCGAGCTTTGCAGGGTCGCTGCATCACTGCTTATTTCACACTTTCCTTTCGCCCTTCATACCCATGTGAAAAGACCCCTTTTCCCAAGTTACCCCACCCCCACCCCACTCGATGTCGTTATCATATCTGAGGAGAAATGAGTGCTGTTGAGGAGGAAAGGTCAGCAGTTGCGTGCGGCCTTTTGACAGCGTCTTCACGACGACCACGGCCGAGGCCGACCGGCGTTTCGGCCGAGTTCCACGTGACGCACCAGTGCCACGCTGGGTTCCTCGTCTCCAGAAAATTCAAGTGGGAATCTCTTGTGTTTCCTCTTGGCCATTATTTACTTTGACTGATGACACTGCACTTCCCGCCGCTGTCCAAACCCAGCCGTGGTGTACTGCGCTCCTTGGTAGTTCTTTGTTCTTCTTAACCTTACAGGGTGTGAGCGTATCCCAGCATGCTCGCATGGCCTCAGCCATGGCTACTTTGCATTCACGTGAAGCAGTGCTCAGAAAGAGGCACTGTTCGCGAAGGGGCTTTAGGAAGGCCTCAGGAATCTTGTTTTATTTATGCCAAAAATGCCTAACCACAATCAACTGACCACAACCACACTGAGTGTCAATTTAGGTCACTTTCTACCCCTACAAAAGCCCCTGGGGCTCGGAGTCCATGAAGCAGAAAAAAGCTGATGCAATGAGTTTAAGAAAATCTCCAAGGGGAGTCAACCCCCCTCCCCTCCTCCTCCTCCTCCTCCTCTCCCTCTCCTCCCTCCGTCTTTCCAAACCCCGCCCCTTTCCACCTTCCATAATCCATCTGAAGTCCTGCTTTTGTCACCACCCAAGAAGATATGATCCCCAAAAACACACGGAGGTCAGTTTGTTTTCAGGTTTCTTTTTTCCATTTTTTTTAATATTATTTGTTTCTTTTTAAAAAAATATGAACTTTCATGGCAGATTTCTTAGCGTTTCGTACCGTACTTGGAACAATAAAGAGAGTTTTATGATTCACTGATCAGTGTTTGGGGAGGGGGGAGGGCAAAATGAGGAAGAAAATGAGAAGCTAGAGGAGGAGTGGGCGGGGGGGGTTGAAGAGAAGATATCCCAGCTTTGGCGCACTCACACACACACACACACACACACACACACACACACACACACACACACACACACACACACACATGCATATAGGCTCTCTGTGCAGCAACGAGCACAAAAGAAACCTGTAACGCCTCCAGATTCCTTCCAGCCGAGTATCAAAGACATGCTTTTCCTCAAAACAAGAGACTAGTGGGCAGGATGGGAGCGAGCCAGCCAGTGAACCTGGCTCTGGCTCGGTTGGGTGCTGAGAGTTAATCTCTCAGATAGGATTTTTTTTCTTCTTCTTCTCCTTCTTTTCCTTTTCGCTCTACCTCCTCCCTCCCTGTTTTTTCCCCCTCTGTGGGGATATCGGTTGTTACCGCATAGCTCTGAATGGAGGGACTTGTCTGACCTGATCAAGTAGGGGTGGGATGGGTGGTGGTGGGGGGTGGGGGGTGGGGGGGCTCTGAAAGCAAAGAGATGGCTCCTGCTCTGTAGTTCCTTAGGTGGGTGAAACCTGGTGAAACCATGTAGGTTTGCACACACAGGGAATTTGACTGCGGTTTCGTGGCTCTCTCGGTGTTTTATAGAATAACAACACTACAACACAACAATCCTCAGATATATTCAACAGGATTGACTTATACAGGTGAAATGAGAGGGGATAAAGTGCAGTGGTGCAGAGAATATACCAGCGATGCTGAAATAGATGTTAGCAGGTTACTTACACACATGCCTGAGGTAGATGTACATGACAGAGTGTACCAGTATACGTACAATGTACAGTACAGTATACACAGCATGGTTGGATTTATTTGACAGTGTTAAGCGTTCATTTGAATGATAGCCTGTGGAAAGAAACTGTTTTTATATCTGGTTGTTTTGGGGTACAGTGCTCTGTACAGTGCGCCTACTAGAGGGGAGGAGTTGGAACAGGTTGTGACCAGGGTGTGATGAGTCTGCAGTGATGTTGCCTGCCTGTTGGTGTCCTGAATCGAGGGCAGGTTGACACCAATGACTTTCTCTGCAGACTGAACTGTCTGCAAAAGAGGTTCTTCTTAATCAAGCAGAGCTGATGGTGTCCAGCAATGCCCTGCTTCCCGCCCACACGATCATGCACACCCCATTTCACCCAGGAGCTTCCTCGCTCCTCTGCTGCTGGCCACCGAGCAGCTCCACTGGAGCAACTGGAGGTTGAGTGCCTTGCTCAGAGGTCACCTCGACGCTAGTTGTTTATTGAAAGCGATACTCCTTTGCTTTCCCCTTGTGACGTTCTCGCAACCGGTCCGGAGATTCAAATCGTCAACCTCAGAGTGGCAAGCATCCGTACATTGTCTCTTGGTGAGCACTGCATCTAAACATCGGTTAACTGTTCCATATTTAGTAGGGAAGGATGGGAAGAGAACCTTTCAAACAAAGGCTGGGTTTGTTATTATGGTACAAGGGTAGACGGTATAGGGTTGTTCCTAAAGAGTTGAAACGCTTGCT
The DNA here is from genome assembly GCF_029633865.1 of Lampris incognitus. NCBI lineage: Eukaryota > Metazoa > Chordata > Actinopteri > Lampriformes > Lampridae > Lampris > Lampris incognitus. Next base: position 110,645,980 of record NC_079211.1, read on the forward strand.
CCAGGAGAAGACGATAATTATGTTTCATTTGAAGTGCTGTCTGCTCGTGCTTCTTCTATTCCTGGCAATCACAGGGAGCACACGTACTGTCTGCAAGCCCAGAGCTGCAACTGGTCACAGCTATTATATATACATATATATATACAACGGTACAACGTCTGCAGCATCAGCAGTTATGCGGACGTTCTAATGCAGTATTGCGGACCGTTGTGGTGAAGAGGGAGCTGAGCCGGAAGGCAAAGCTCTCAATTTACCAGTCAATCTTCGTTCCAACCCTCACCTATGGTCACGAGCTTTGGGTAGTGACTGAAAGGGTGAAATTGCGGATACAAGCGGCTGAAATGAGTTTCCTCCGTGGGGTGTCTGGGCTCAGCCTTAGAGATGGGGTGAGGAGCTCGGACATCTGGAGGGAGCTCGGAGTAGAGCCGCTGCTCCTTCGTGTCGAAAGGAACCAGTTGAGGTGGTTCGGGCATCTGGTCAGGATGCCTCCTGGGCGCCTTCCTTTGGAGGTTTACCGGGCACAGCCAACTGGGATGAGACCCCGGGGTAGACCCAGAACTCGCTGGAGGGACTACATGTCCAGTCTGGCCTGGGAGCGCCTTGGGATCCCCCGGGAGGAGCTGGAGAGTGTTGCTGGGGAGAGGGATGTCTGGAGTGTCCTACTTAGCTTGCTGCCACTGCGACCCGACCCCGGAGAAGCAGCTGAAGATGAATGAATGAATGAATATATATATATATATATATATATATATATATATATATATATATATATATATATTCTCTTATGTTGTTGAAGCATTTGTAAATACAGGGTTATATATATCTATTTGTGAGGAATAATTTTTTTTCTTCTTCTGTGTGTGTGTTGTGTGTGTGTGTGTGTGTGAGAATAATTTCACCCTGCCTTTTGGGTGTATTCTGCTGGCACTGAGAAAGCGACTGTTAGTTTGAAGTGCTTCCCAGTAGCTTCCAGGGCTCCCGTGCGCGCTGTCCAAGGTCCTCTCTCAAGGAACAGAAGCTAGAGGATGTGTGATGCTTCCCACTTGCCACATCCACACACACACACACACACACACCAACAACACCACCTACGACTCTCTCTCTTTGCATTATGCCAGGAAATTGCCTCAGCTTTGTTTATTCATATTCTCATTTCCTCCGGAATATCATTAGCTCTTCAGAGAGCTTTCATACTGTAACACACACACACACACACACACACACACACACACACACACACACACACACACACACACACAGGTCGACCCGGATGGGGACGGTGCTATAGGGGAGCAGGTTGAAAACGCAGGCTTTAATAGGAATAACAGCAGCAATAGTAAAAGAACACGTGCAGGAGCATGCGGTAGCTGTGGAGAGGAAAAGCAAATCCCTCAAGTTCCTCTCGCACCTCCACCGGGTTTTCATTTGAGGGCTCTTACATTGGCAGGTTACTCCTAGGAGTAATTGCTGGTGACATTAAACACATTCCACATGTGTTTTGATGGTGGACCCCCCCCCCCCCACTCCCCGCGCCGGGGGGGTTCGGTGTGACCTTAGCCAGCTGACCCGGAAGAGATGTAGACAAGCGCTTCCTCTGGTGCGGCCGTGAGCCCCTGTAAGTGTTTCCTAAAGAAAACACGAGCCAAGGCGGGCGAAACCTGAGCCCACCACTACTGTTGGCTGCGTCTCCACCTCGCCTCGTTCCTCCTCTGAACCCGCCGGCCAAGAGGGAAACAGGAGTTGCATGGAGCAGGGAGGAGGCAGCAGCACGGAGGCGCCCGCAGTACTGCCTGATTTAAAACACTTTGCTGTACAAAATCCGCTGAGACGACCCCTGAGAAACGGGGAATAAGCTGAGAGAAGAAGAAGAAGAAGAAGAAGAAGAAGAAGAAGAAGACTGTTAGTTGCTGTGGAGCGATGCACTGCATGCCTGTGTTGGTGTGTGTTGATGGGGGAGACCGAGAGATGTACACGGAAGACCTACCCGGTGTCTCCTCATGCCAAGTTCACACCACGTGACTGAGCATGGGGGGGGGGGGTCACACACTACAAGACGTTTCACCAGGAGGAATCCCCGACGAGTCCCCCTACTCCCTAAACTATGTTTTGTCACGAAAACACGCACCAGAAGTGAAGGATTGTCGCTTCTTCAGAGACATGAGTGTGTTTCTATATTTTTTCCACATTTTGTACTGCATTGCCTTTTAAGGACTTAGTGTTTGAAAAGCGCTCCACAAATAAAGAGGATTACTATTGGTGGCAGTCGCCTCGCAGCAAGAAGGTTCTGGGTTCGAGCCCCGGGGTAGTCCAACCTTGGGGGGGGGGGTCCCTGGTCCCTGGTTGTCCTCTGTGTGGAGTTTGCATGTTTCTCCCCGTGTCTGTGTGGGTTTCCTCCGGGTGCTCCGGTTTCCTCCCACAGTCCAAAGACATGTAGGTCAGGTGACTCGGCCGTACTAAATTGTCCCTAGGTGTGTGTGTGTGTGTGTGTGTGTGTGTGTGTGTGTGATGGCCTGGCGGCCTGTCCAGGGTGTCTCCCCACCTGCCGCCCAATGACTGCTGGGATAGGCTCCAGCATTCCTGAGAGCAGGATAAGCGGTTCGGGTAATGGATGGATGAACATTACTGTGGTTCTGTTATTGATTCACCACCTTTGGTACAGAATATCTCGCATAGCTTCTAGATACAGTATATACAAGTTACATATACTTTCTGATGCAGTTGTTTCAATTACATGTTCAGACAGATTGCTTTTTGTAAACTTTGTTGCAAACTTCTCTTGAAAAGGTAACAGTAAACAATAGTAAAATAGATACAAACTTGTGTGACAGTCAAAAAAAAAGCATCAGTGTAGCAATTTCACTACAATGGAAAAATAAGCAATTCACCTATATAAAAAAGTAAATCAAATACTGATACTGTAAACAAAACTGATCAACTATAAAGCAAAGCTTTCATCTGGCCTTCATTCTGATCATTGGCTGGCGCTCGTTGCCTCATTGCCAGTCACAACACGTGTCACACTACAGGATTTGGACTCCTCGACAGGCCCAGATAGTTATCCTGCTAGATATCTGGGATACGTCTGCGATGCGTCGGTGAGCTTCTCGGCTCGCGTCTTTGACCAGTTCACACATAGCGCCCGAGCGCCGATTTGCGAGTGCCGAGCCAACGCCAGTTCGCCTCTGATCCGGGGCTTTTGTTGGTGACCTCCAAAAACTGTCTGGGAGTGATAAATCAGGGGTAGAATTGTGTAGCGTGAACTAGGCATTACTTTCACTGGAAAGGCGGCCCAGTAATCTCCACCCCTCCAGTAAACGCACTACAGAGTCCAGGGGGGCTTAAGTTAGCCAAAGCTAGCCTAGCCTAGCCTAGCCTTGATGGACATCAGCATGCATGGTCGTAATGGCTCTGTTCATGCAGTTGTTGTGCAGAAGGTCACCCACCATGCTTTTGTGTGTGAGTGTGTGTGTGTGTGTGTGTGTGTGTGTGTGTGTGTGTGTGTGTGTGTGTGTGTGTGTGTGTGTGTGTGTGTGTGTGTGTGTGTGTGTGTGTGTGTGTGTGTGAAAAGAATGAACCTGACCTTTACCGAAAGCCCTGTCTGTCCTCTATGAGGAGCAGTTTGATACTCATCTCCGGTGGAACTGCTGGCTGTCTGAAAAACACCCACCCACAAACAGACGGGGTGGGCATGGCTGTAGGTGAATCCAGCAGTCCCTCGGTGATTGATTTAACACCATCCGCAGACATGCTGATATGCCAGGGTCACTGTGCATATTCCACAAGTTGCTGTGGTCATCTGAGGCGGGTAGCTGGGCCTTAATCTGTTATCTCAAAGCCTCATCGCGGAGGGTTGAGGTTGCGCGGCATTTGATGAGGGGCCAATTGCTTGGCTTCCACATGTTTGATCTGTGCGAGGCTTCGGCCTCGCTGCCACAAGTCCCTCGCACTTCAAATGTCAGTGTTGGAATGTGGAATGACAGTTTAGCGCGCTGAAATCAGCTCTCGCTCCGGGTTCAAAGTCATTGTGTCTCTACTGGAGAAGTTGTTCTTCAATTCGCTTCTTTTTAAGCGGCCGTTCTTACGGACAGCCGTGAAACTGTTGGCGAGATTGTTGGCCGATGGAGTCCGAGGACCGGCGAGACAAAAGCGGTGGAAAACACATCTTCCCTTTCTCGCTTGCCCTCACCCTTGTTCTTCCTCAAAAGTACACCCCTGCATAGTACGTCCGTGCATGGGGCTGCCATGTTGTCCACCCAAGACCGAGTGCATGTGTTGAGGGGTGGGGGAATAAAGGGAGAGAGGGAGAGAGAAAAGTGTGGGCCCGTGCTCTAATCCTATTCTAGCAGGCTGAGCAACAGCTTGTGCTGCATTCCACAACTCGAGGAGGTGGGGGGGGGGGCTCTCTGTGGAGGGGTGAGGGGGTGGGTGGGGGGCAGCATTCCGCCACGGCACCGGAGTCCCTTCAAAGAGGCTGCACGACATCAAAGGCCACTCAGAGCCTCGGTGTTGATGACTGCAATTCTCCTCTTGGTCCACATTTAGCGCTCACACACACACACACACACACACACACACACACACACACACACACACACACACACACTTGCATGCCCAGCTACTCCAGGTATGTACGAGCCCCCACCCCGTCTCCAGGCTCAGTTGCCTCTCCGCAGCAGTATTAATCATAGCTTATTAAGGAGTGACGTACTTTGGTTTTCTGCGCTGGCCTCAGCAGGACGGGGGGAGGCGCTTGTCGCCTCCACTGCAACGGCTGAAAACTGGGCTGCGGTAGCACCCGAAACCAAGGGGACGACTGAGACGAGTGGAGCCGGCATATACCACCTCTGTGCTGGTGTTGGTCAAGAAATATTATCACCTTGTGGGAAAGTTGAGTTGGACATTTTTTATCCCCCCCCCTTTTCTCCCCAATTGTACTTGGCCAGTTACCCTAATTTCCCAGCCATCCTGGTCGCTGCTCCACCCCCCTCTGCCGATCCGGGGAGGGCTGCAGACTACCACACGCCTCCTCCCATACATGTGGAGTCGCCAGCCGCTTCTTTTCACCTGACAATGAGGAGTTTCACCAGGAGGACATAGCACATGGGAGGATCACGCTACTCCCCCTAGTTCCCCCTCACCCCCCCCCCCAAATAGGTGCCCCGACCGACCAGAGGAGGCGCTAGTGCAGCGACCAGGACACATACCCACATCCAGCTGTTTCTGTAGGGACGCCCGACTAAGCCGGCGGTAACAAGGGGATTCAAACCGGCGATCCCCGTGTTGGTAGGCAATCCTCCATTGTCCCTCTTGAAAGGTGCCACGTTTTGTGCGGTGCAGATGCCACGGTGTCAACGCTTTTCCTGACAGAAGGCAGCACTGTCTGAGTAACGCTCGCGCCCTTCAGGGACCTCTGTGCGTGAGAGCCATCCAACACCTTCAGGTCAGTAACGAGCCTCGTTTGGCCCTGCTCGTGACGTCATTAGCCATGCTAACGTATTCACTGCCACACCTCGGAGCGGGCGGGCCGTTTGTGCACACGCTCACCCGCTGTCATAACCGTCGGCGTGACAACAGCCCGGGCTGCGGCGACCGGGCACAATACGCCCACCCGCTCGCTGCGGAGTGGCCTTATCGTCGCACGCAGAGACCGTTCCCTCTTCAGGGCAGGAAGGGGGCAGTTGTCTCCACTCCCCTTTGCAAAATGGTGGCACCCAGCCCTGTGCTGACCCTTGAACTTTTATCGGCCCGTCCTTTGTTCGCGTCACTCCGGATTTCAAGACTGAAGGGCTGAAAGTGACACCATGGGCACTTATGTGAATGCATGTGCACACACACACACACACACACACACACACACACACACACACACACACACACACACACACACACACACACAGGCGCAGATGCAACTTACGCACTCCACGCCATTGATGGTTTCAGGCTGCACTCCCAGAGAGAGAAAGAGAGAGAGAGAGAAAGAGAGAGAGAGAGAGTTAATAGAGACACGGCCTCAGCCTCCTGCTCAGTGTTAAAGCTGTCAGCCCCAGGGCCTTGTGCGACATATCAGGACATTTACATGATATTAGGTGTCCTCTGCCATCATCCCCTGCTAATGCTGAAACCATGACACTTGTTTGCTTTGCCCGTTGCTATGAAGATGGTTGTGGAGGTGATTTTCCCTGGCGGTTAAGGAGGGGCTGGAAGCCGCGCGTGTGCGTGTACGTGTGTGCACGCTCACCGATGATGTCTGTGCTTTGGCGGGCAACACCAGGGACAAGTGTTTACAGCATGCATTTGGCATTAGGAGACTGTTCTCTCTACAGTTTCAAAGGCCTCTCCGGTCTCGACTCCCTCCGGGTCTTTGTCCTCCTGAGTCAACAGAAAGGAAGCCGTGTGATGCTCACAGTTGCTTCACTTTCCCAGAAGTGTGTAGACGCCGAAACGGGTTAGTTCCTCCCGTGTTGCAAAATAAGCAAACAAAAAACAAAAAATCCGCCACTGGTCTCACACAGAAACCGAACCGGTTGCCCACGACCCGTCTCGTTCTCACACGGTGCTGAACTCACTTTGGCCGACGCTTTGAAAAAAAAGGAATAAAAAGATGGCCGAAATAGCTCCTCGGTTAATTGTTCCTTTGGTCCCGGCGGAGGAGACAAAAGGGAGGAAGTCTTCATTATTCGTGAGGAGAAACGGATGGATCCCTTTACAGAGCTAGTGTTACAGGAGGAGGAGGAGGAGGAGTGTGGGCCCACCTGTAGGCCCTCCCAACTGCTCCGCTGCAACCGGATCCGGCCCTCGCTCTCCTCAAGGCCAGGAGCCCACTTTGAAGTTATTTCCAGTGCTGGGGAGGAGGGCCAGGGAGCGAGGGGAGAGGGTCATGTTTTGTGTGTGCATATGTTTTTGTGGGGGTTTTTTTTGTGGGCTAGAGCTTTCATTAATATAGGATACGGGTATAACTCAAAATTCATGGTTACTCTTTTTTTGTGCTGGTTTTCCCTTCAACCCGGGTATTATTCAAGGCTCGCTATTGAGATAAACATATTTGGGTTTTACGGCGCAGTATAACTTTCATATTTCGTCTCGCTTCAAACTCATTTCATAATTTACAACGGCGGTTTATGTCACTGGAAGTTCCGGTCAGATTACTCACACGTTTGAACCCTCACAATAAGCCGAACACACCCCGTTGCCTGTGTAGCGAGAAACCGGTTCATTACTTTATGATTGTAATTACCTGTCCGAGACCTTGAAGTTGGCAATTCTTTAATGCGATGAATTGATAAACGGGTCTGGAAACCCTTGAAGGAAGCTGACTGCATGTTGACGCATAAAGATGTTTCTTCCTCTCGTATAAAACATGCTCTGAGCATGCGTCATTTGTGAAAGCGTCAGCCATTATCACATTTTGCCATTTTAATGGTAACCGCATTAATAGAAAACGGACGACTTGTCACTGGGTTCACACCATCTGCAGACGTTCTTGCAAAACAGCATCGACGTCATACTTTGTAAACTAGATGGATGATTCACACTTATTCTACATGATAATGATAAAAACCACCACCTCATCATTTAGATGGGTAATAAAGTACATCTCTGATTGTACACATCAGTTTCCAATACAGTATACCAATATAATACAAAACTCGTATGCGTTACTCACCCGCAAGCCGTCCATCTTGATCATTTACTAATTTATGTGTCCTTTCAATGTGTAAAACTGAGACATTTTAATTTGCTATTGGAAGAATTCCTTGTACGTCTTATCAACATAATCCAACTGAAACAATATTTTTGCTAACAAACTCATGCCTAGCCCACGCGTACACGGGTATTTTTTGAAAATGTAGCTTTTTATATGAGTTTTGGTCTTTCGCCCGCACGCAAACTGCGTTTTAGGTGACTGAAAATGGACCTTTTGGAAAACTTCCAGGAGGAAGACTTTCAGGAACTGTTTTCGGTGTAGACAGGAGGAAGGGAGTTTTTGGCCTGTTGTTGGCTTGCTGGAGCCCGCGCAAAATGGCTGGCTTTTTTTTCTTCTTTTTTTTCAGGCTTCTGATTGGCCAGCGTGGCTTTAGGGTTACGGTTGTATGGCCACCTATTGGTTTGGCATGCTCTTGACAGCGGCTTCATTGTGGTGAGTAGCGTGTGGGTTTTTTTGCGTTTTCATTTGGACGGAGATTTTGTTTTAAACAGTGCTTGTGTAGACGGGATTTTTTTTTTAAGAACAAAGGAAGACAAAACCCCTTTTTCGAAAATACCCATGTACATGTTGGCTAGGTAGCAGTGCGGACGTGTATCATAAAGCCGCGATTTCGCTCCCTTTGCACAACCACAACCACTCTCCCCGCTAGAACGCACAGAGCAAGTCATGGAAATGCTAATGCTAAGCTAGTTAACGCTAACAGTTTTTTTCGTTTTTTTTTTCATTGCGGTATCAAAATTGGTTCACACCCGCCTTAAATATACTGAAGTTCATCTACTACTACTTTCGACTGAAGTTCGTATTAAATCGAAATATCTTAAGTAAAATTCTCAGTATCGGCGTCGGACGTAATTAAAGTCAGCAATTTGAGACCCCTCTTCATGTTCCCATTAGTCTGGAGAGGTAACAGATCTGGAATGTTCCCATTAGTCTGGAGAGGTAACAGATCTGGAATCCCTTGGGTGGAAAGTTTAGATTACGTGTCGGTGATGTATCGTTGTGGCAAAAGTTGCAGTTAATGATACAAAACGTGAAGCAATTCACTTGATGAAGCAAACGGAAACATGAACCTAACCCTCACCAGTCTAAGATAGTGCTCTGACCTTTAACCCGCCTCCAGTCCAAGGACACTGGAGATCATCAAAGCAAATGTCCATCACGGATATAGGAACATTTCAGACATGCACAACTAGTGACGTAGTAGAGAGGCTAATTCCCAACGAGAGAGAGAGAGAGAGAGAGAGAGAGAGAGAGAGAGAGAGAGAGAGAGAGAGAGAGAGAGAGAGAGAGAGAGAGAGAGAGAGAGAGAGAGAGAGAGAGAGAGAGAGAGAGAGAGAGAGAGAGAGAGAGAGAGAGAGAGAGAGAGAGAGAGAGAGAGAGAGAGAGAGAGGTTTATGCTTCCTGGTTCTCCAGGGCCGAGACAGTTTCTCTCTGGGGCAGTTAGGAAGGTGTTAGAACAGAATGGTGGGCTATGAAAATGGCAGATGGGTGGGGTAGGGCGAAAATGAACACGTGTGCCGCATGAACTGATGTCGCAAAGGAAGAGATGCACACTTGAGGAAAAGATGTGCACACTTGACTCGTTGACTTGTGCTTATGTGTAGGTTATGTACAGATGTACTCAAATTTGTTGGTACCTCTCCAAAAAAAAAAGAAAAGAAGAAGACTGCAAAATTTTCTCTGAAATAACTTAAAAATGACAGAAGTAATTGCCATCCACCATTGTTTATTCCACATTTCATAGAAATCATATTTTGCTTAAAACAAATGGCCCTGTGATGGCCTGGTGGCCTGTCTCCCCGTTGGCTGCCCAATGACTGCTTGGATAGGCTCCAGCATCCTCGCGACCCAGACAGCAGGATAAGCGGTTTGGAAAATGGATGGATGGATAATAAAACAAATGAAAATGGCATAGACAAAAATGGTGGGACTCTTAACCTTATATTTTTTTTGTGCAACCTTTAGAGGCAATCACTGCAATCAAATGTTTTCTGTAGCTCTCAGTGAGACTTCTGCACCTGTTAACAGGTATTTTGGCTTACTCTTCCTGAGCAAACTGCTGCAGCTGTCTCAGGTTTGATGGGTGCTTTGTCCAGACTGCAAGTTTCAGCTCATTCCATAGATGTTCGATAGGATTCAGATCAGGACTCATGGAAGGCCACTTCAGAATAGTCCAATGTTTTGTTCTTATCCATTTTTGGGTGCTTTTAGCTGTGTTTTGGGTCATTATCCTGTTGGAGGACCCATGACCTGCGACTGAGACAGAGCTTTCTGACACAGCAGTACGATTCGCTCCACAATGTCTTAATAGTTTTGAGATTTCATTGCACCCTGTGCCAGATGCTGCAAAGCAGCCCCAAAACACAACCAAGCCCTCCTCCATGTGTCATTCTAGGTATGGTGTTTTTCTTTGAAAGCTTCATTTTTTCATCTGTGACCATAGAGCTGATGTGACTTGCCAAAAAGCTCCAGTTCTGACTCATTTGTCCATAGGACATTCTCCCAGAAGGATTGTGGCTTGTCAATATATGTTTTAGCAAATTCCAGTCTTGCTTTTCTTATGTTTTTCTGTGGAGTCCTCCTCTGTCTTCTCCTATGGGGTCCACTTTTGCTCAAAAAGCGACAGATGGTGTGACCAGAAACTGACGTGTCTTCACCTTGCAGTTCAACTTTTATCTCTTTGGCAGTTATCCTTGCTTCTTTTTTCTACCATTCACACTATCCTGCTGTTCAATCTGGGGCCAATTTTGCTGCCACGCCCAGGGAGGATGGCTACAGTTCCATGGACCTTAACATCTTAATAATATCTGTAACCGTTGTCCCAGGAACATCAAGCTGCTTGGAGATGGTCTTGGAGCATGTACCTTTACCATGCTCATCTGTTACTTTCTTCTGATCTCTTTCAAATCTGCTACTTGTTTCTGGTGAGCAAACTAGCTAGGGTCATCTATTTCTAGAGAGGAACTTTCTACTATTAGGCACACAGCAATAAACAGTATTGGCAGCAAACTTGCTTTAGCTCAATACTTGTTATTAGTTTCCCATGATATGAAGAAACAATCAATCCAAAGTGTCTAGATATGTATAAAATCTATAAAAAATACAAATATTCTGAGGAATTCTTGTTTGTGTTAGTATCCCTTACCAGTTTGTCCCTTCAGTAGAGCATGCGTGTTCTCGGGACAGTTCGGAGTGGGAATTGGGGAGCAGGTATTTGTGTGTGTCTGCGAGTACAGAAACGTGTGTGCGTTTGTGTGCAAGACAGCCTTGTGTGTAGGAGGTCCTAGAAAACACTGCTCATGTGAGAGCTATGATCAGCCCGAGTCCCACTGCAGTGCCTGAAAAACTCATGGTAGGTAAGTAGGGCATGGTAGATGATGTTGTAACAGAAATAAAACACTACACGAACACTAACTAAACAAGAAAGTAAAGGCAACGTGTGTGTGTGTACTTCTATCTTTGTGAGGACCATGCATGCACAACATTGTATTTGCATGTCCGTATTACCGCGTGTCTGGATGCACGTGTTTAAAAGAAGGTGAGGATTAGGTGCCATCTGGATCTTAATTGGTTAAAGCATGTGCGCCTGTCTCGCCTGGGGCAAGTGACTGGAGGTCAAGTCGACTGTGTTCTGGCCAGCCGTAAGTAAGACAGGGAGCGGACTGGAGCTGTGGGGGGGGGGGGGTGGAGCAGCAATCTATTAGCTACCAATTTGTCATCTGGAATATGCTTTTTATTTTCAGTTTTAAATGCAGTCTGTCATATGATTGCATGATGTGCCGATTGATGTGGAAGTAATGCCTTGCTTGAAGGTAAAGACGTAGGCCTGATGGCCTGTTGTATCTTCTGTGAGGTAAGAAACTGTGTCACTGTGACAGTAGGATTATAGATAGGTGGCTATACCGCCGGGGAGTTGTGATTATACTTCAGGCTGTAAGCTTTGCCATAATTAATTGACAGCTCCTTCCCTCTACCAATAGTTAACTAGTGTTGTTAGGACTCTGGAAGGTTTCCTGGCAAGCATGCCGAATTAGCTCCACTGAATTAGCCGTCAAGTTAACGTTTCTCCACTTGCAACCATATTGTCTTGTCGATTAACCTGACCACCTTGTGTGTGTGTGTGTGTGTGTGTGTGTGTGTGTGTGTGTGTGTGTGTGTGTGTGTGTGTGTGTGTGTGTGTGTGCGTGCGTGCGTGCATGCAGAGATGCAGTGTGACATTGTGTGCACACACATCAGGAGCGTGCCAGGTCCTGGGTTCGGCACACACTGCTGCATGACACTGCTCCATTCGGAAAAGCCTCCCGGGCTTTGTTTTTGAAAAGCTGTTTTGGGAGTCGTGTCTGGGTCACGAGGTTCTCTAAGTGGCCACCGGCCCCGCGGGAACCTTGGTCTGTTGGCAGGATCGATGTGTTATTCCAGGAAATTGTCAACGCTTGCTAACCACCAGCGCCCCCCCCCCCTTCAACATGGGGAGGGAGTCGGAGCGCAGTGTTTAGGAGGAGAGTGTGAGGGTGGGCTGTGGGTGAGCAAAATTCACACTGAGAGGAGGGTCGGTGGGAGATGCCACCATTACACTTTGATCACCCGAGGTGCCTTTCACAGCATCTGCACACACGTACGCACCCCTCTGCACACGCTGGTGCCCGAATGGTGGGCTATAGATGCACGCATGCAGGTGGGTGAGAGGACTGGCTGGATGCCCAGCTTTCTCTCCTTCCCCCCTCGTCTAGTTTTTGGGTATGTGTGAAATGGCTCTTCTTCCAAAATTCGCTTAAAAAAAAACGGAGACCCGCAGATGTCTCTGGTTTAATCATTTAGCCAGCTCGACTCAGAACGTCCAGTTAGAATAAGCTTCTGTGTCTGCCTTTAGATTGGTACCACTTCAGATGTCACCTCCTTGCTGTGTTTTCTGTTGCGGCAGAAACTTGGTCTTTTTCACTCATTCATTCACTCATTCACACAATCAGTCACTCATTTGTTCATTCACTCATTCGGTCACTCACTCATTCATTCACTCGCTCATTTGTTCATTCGTTCACTCGTTCGTTCGTTCGTTCATTCATTCAACCATTCATACACTCGTTTGTTCATTCATTTGCTCACTCATTTGTTCAGTCATTCATTTTTTTCACCCATTCTCACACTCATTTGTTCATTCATTCGCTCACTCATTCATTCACACTAATTTGTTCGTTGATTCATTCACTCATTCGTACACTCATTGTTCAGTCATTCATTTTTTCACTCATTCTCACTCATTTGTTCATTCATTTGTTCATTCATTCACTCCCATTCATACACTCATTTGTTCATTCATTCAATCATTCAATCATTCATGCACTCATTTGTTCAGTCATTCATTTTTTCACCCATTCTTACACTCATTTGTTCATTCATACACGAATTTGTTCTTCATTCATTCGCTCATTCATACACTCATTTGTTCATTCACTCACTCATACAAAACCTAAATGCCATTGCTTGTGGATTTCGGAAAATGGACACAGCTTAGCATGCAGTAAATGTTGGTGGCAGATGAGGCGTCAAGAAAATCCCGAAGGAAGATTTTTCATAATTTTTTTTTTCTTTCCTAGATTTGAATGTTTACACATGTCTTTGTGCTCCATTCAGTGCAGCCTGTCAGTATTCACACACACACACACACACACACACACACACACACACACACACACACACGTACACACACACACACACACACACACACACACACACACACACACACACACACATCTGAGGCTGGATATTGAAGTTGGCGTGTCTGTATGTGCATCCCATATAGGTCAGTTTAGCTCAGGGATCATTCTCCCCAGTCCGCCTACTGTTGCCTTTGATGCTGGGAGCTCCTGCAGTGCTGCAGCGAGGAGGCCTTTTTGTAATGCGCAGCACATTAAGCAGCGTGCTGCAGCCACTGAACAACTTGAATTTCTGCGACTCCCCACAGAATATTAGATTTTGCACCCTACAAGCAGGTTTTTCCCCCTCAGCTTGCTGATTTTTTCAGGCCACTTACAAATAGCAGAAGAGAAAAATTCCCTTTTAAAAGTTTACTCTGATTCGATGCGTTTGTACAAGCAAGCTGGCTGACATGGAAAAAAAAAACATTTTAAAACTGCAGGACATCTAGGCTATAAGTGACCCCCCCCCTTTTCTCCCCAATTGTACCCGTCCAATTACCCCAGTTTTCTGAGCCATCCCGATCGCTGCTCCACCCCCTCTACCAATCCGGGGAGGGCTGTAGACTACCACATGTCTCCTCTGATACATGTGGAGTCACCAGCCGCTTCTTTTCACCCGAGAGTGAGGAGTTTCTCGCCAGGGGGACGTAGCGCGTGGGAGGATCACGCTATTCCCCTCAGTTCCTCTCCCCCCCCGAACAGGCACCCCAACCGACAAGAGGAGGCGCTAGTGCAGTGACCGGGACACATACCCACATCCGGCTTCCCACCCGCAGACACGGCCAGTTGTGTCTGTCGGGACGCCCGACCAAGCCGGAGTTAACAGGGATTCAAACCGGCGATCGCTGTGTTGGTAGGCAACGGAATGGATCGCTATGCTACCCGGACACCCAGCTGTAAGTGGTTTTCAGTGAAAATACTCCTGTGTGAATATGGCTTCTTGGAGTTTTAAAGAATTCACAGGTTTTTGTTTTTTGTTTTTTTGTGTGCAATCTTTGTCAGTAGCAGTGAGTGCTATTGTACCACTTTCACACCAAATTGATCTGAGTTGTTACTGGGCATGACACAGTGACTCTGTGTAGCTACATAAGGGCTTACGCCTTAGGCTACGCTCACTTCCTTAAAGAGGTAGCCGCTCGTCGAGGCCACGTGGAGACCGCAAGAGCTGTGATTGGTTTGTTTGGTCCGCGAACCTGCCACATGTTTCACATGCCGGCGCCCGGCAGTTGATGCAGCTGTTGCATTTAGCAAACAGACACGAAGTATTCCTCATCCCCTGCCTCAGCTTACTCATTGGACTCATAACCCATCTCTTCTTCCAAAGCAATTTTCTCCCCCTCAATAAACCCCCCAAAACTAGCTGTTTTTACTCATCTAGCAAAGCTGTTTCTATTGCAAACCTTCTCTGCCGTCGTTAACCGTAAAGGTGAGAGAATGCGAGCACAATGACAGGTTTTTCTTTTAGACAGGGATGCACGACCATGCCATCTAGTTTTGCCTTGGTGATATAACATTCTGTGGGTTGCATCTACGGAGAAGTGCCAATGTCGCCTCGATGTGGAAACAAATTTAGGCCTTTTTTCTGGAACGGTTGTTTGCATATGATGTCGCAAACTACAGCTGGAGGGCAGGAAGTGATTTTCTACATAGGAAGCACTATCACAAACTTTCGAAAAGCCCATGTTTGGCGTCATTAACTGAGAGTGAAAATGCATCGTATCTGGGGCCCATTATGAAAATGCAACAACAAGGAATATGCTTTGCGTCCTAGTGGCCCAATAATTGTCTCTCTTCCACTGCAATGTAGCTGCAGCGTGAAGCTGATTGAACATCGCAGGCAAAAAGCAACTGGATGTTCTGCAAATACTGGAAATATATGAAAAAAACAACACTGCCTAACACACACACACACACACTAACACAGTTGTGCAGAGATCAAGACAGGCTTTTCATGTGGTTGGAGTATATAGGGAGTGATTGACCATTTCAGAGATGTGGGAGGGTTTGGGGGTAGGGGGTCTGTAACCAGGGGCTCCAATGATTTAGAGGGGGATAGAGAGGAGAGAGGAGGGGGCAAAGAAGTTGGATGTTGGATGATCAAAGGTGTCAGTGAATCGTGACACAGACGAAGAAGAATGGCATTGATGGTGTGACTTGCAATTTCGATTTCTTTTGAGAGCCGCTGCGAGGGGTGTCTGTGTGTGGTGTGGAGTGGGGGGTTATGCTGGGGTGGAGGAGGAGAGGGGAGCTTTGGAACGAGGGCCCTGTTTTGATCCCATTACAAACTCCCCCATATCAGGTCACTCCTTGTGGAGGAGCGAACCACAAAGGACTGGGGGTTGCAGGGAATCCGGGAGTTTTGTACAGGGATTTGGCACTCTTCATGCGGGGTAAACACAGGCGATTAGTTTTTGAACGTTTCTAAGCAGTATTTCACAAGTTTGTCCACTTTTTTTTTCTTCTAAATTGTGCTGCCTTTTCATTCTTGAATTACAACTGAGGTAGTAACAGGAAACTGCATGAATGAATGAACTGCACCATCGTTGTTTAGTAACGGTATTAAAGTCAAAGCCGTTCTCTATTGGTCAAATAAGTTTGCACATGCAAGGAATCTAATTTGTGGTTTGCTAGAAAAAACCAGTATTCAACATTAGGAGACAAAACAAAATTATGATGCTAAAAGACAGAAGGGGAAGGAAGGATCACAATGATTTAAAGCTGTAAGAAGCCAGAAATAGAAAAAAAAATGATTATCCTTTATAAAATATAGTATCAAAACTCTGATAGAATATTACAGCTTTATTCCTTTTAAAACCTGTAAAAAGTTTTTCTCTGCTGGCAATTTCACTGAGGGCAAGACCACAGGGAGATGGGGGAGGTGTGTGGGGGGGTCAGTTTGAGTGACAGGCAGAGTTCAAGCGAATCCCTGCCACGGTTTCATTGAGTGAGTGTCGCCTGTGTAAGGGGATACCCATGCGAATGACTGCCTCCCCTCGGGGCTAGGACAGGCAGAGCAGAACAAGGGCCGCCCCCTTGTGGCACTTGGCGGGGGCCTCGGTTAGCATTCACGCGGGGCCCTGGGCAGAGAGGAGTGGGGTTAAGTAGAGCAAAGTGGAGCACGGGGTGTTTTCGGTGTGCAGAGCCAGTGCGTTGTGTGGGGCCTGCCGGGGAGAGCGGGCTGGTGGAGCACTCAAGGGATGGGCTTGTCATTTCTTGTGTGTTTGTTTGTAGTGTATGTGTGCGTAGGCACATTTTCGAATGTGCCTTTGCTCTTCATTTGATTACACGGCTGCGGTAGCTTTGACCCACTTCTCTCCATCGCCGTCTCTTCTCCCGGCACTGCCCCTTTCCCCCCCCGCCACTCAGCCCCCCCCCACACACACATGTCGGCACATCTGGAAAAAAAAAAAAGAAGAAGATATCCCAGCGGTTGAGATAGTGTTGCTGGCCAGCTTCTACAATAACAACATGGTTCGGAAACACAACCCGGGCTGGTTGAGAGTGCAAGAGACCCAGCACAATGGCCCAGTGTTTTAGGACCCTGGGGCGCAGGCGGGGCTCCCCGCTGCCATCCAAGCTGTTAGACAAGCAAGAGAGAGGTCAAAATCACACAGCAACCAGCGTTCCACTTCTGGTCCCCTTTACATTGGCAGAGAGAGAGAGAGAGAGAGAGAGAGAGAGAGGAGAGAGAGAGAGAGAGAGTAGAGAGGAGAGAGAGAGAGAGAGAGAGAGAGAGAGAGAGAGAGAGAGAAGAGAGAGAGAGAGAGAGAGAGAGAGAGAGAGAGAGAGAGAGAGATGAGAGAGAGAGAGAGAGAGAGAGAGAGAGAGAGGAGAGAGAGAGAGAGAGAGAGAGAGAGCCTCTCACTATAACCCCCCCCCCCCCCAAAAAAAAAAAAAACTGTTTAGCTGTTGGGCGTCTCAAAATCAAATAAAAGCGTTACCTCAGTTGACGAGGATGTTCGGCATGCGGTGCAGGATATTTTCAATTTGCAGTATAATGGTATGAAGGAGGGGGCGGGCTGGAATGTGCAGGTAGTATGGATGGATGACTTGCTTATGCTCTTTCATCTCCTGCCTCTCTACAATTTGAGCGCCCTTCAAAGACGGAGAGCGAGAGTGCGCTCTAACATTATCATACCAAATGTGTTTGTAATGCCTACCTGAGCTCCCTCCTCTGCGCCTGCTAGCCCGGGGCTAATATCCACCTCTTGAACGTTACCATGAGCTTGGCTTGCCCTCCACTTAGTACCCGTGTTTACCAGAGAGTGCTTAACTCGGAGAAAATTGGTAGATAGGAGGCAGGCATGGTGACTTTTTTTTTTTGTAAAGGTGTTCTTAAGACAGAATATCAGTGCCACAGAATGGCCTTCCCATTGTGGTTCCCCGCCTTTATTTCCTGTGTGGTTTTTGATGAGAATTCCTTTGCGGTAGATGTGCTTTGAAGGACATAAGTCTAGTGACTCCTGGTTTGTTTGCGTGGGAGGCCTGAAGATGCGTTCTGTACAGGGACGTACTTTGTGTACCTCTTTTCTCTGGTCTTTCAGAATTATATATATATATATATATATATATGCGACATGTTGGCGTAGTGGTTAGTGCTGTCGCCTACACAGCAAGAAGGTCCTGGCTTCGAACCCTGGGGTTGTCCAACCTTGAGGGCCATCCCAGGTCCTTTCTGTGTAGAGTTTGCATGTTCTCCCCGTGTCTGCGGTGGGTTTTCTCCGGGTGCTCCGGTTTCCCCCACCATAAAAAAAAATAGACATGCATGTTAGGGTTGGTACCTCTGTCTGTGCTCCTGAACAAGGCAATAGGAAGAAATAACTGGAGTTGGTCCCTGGGCGCTGCATGGCAGCTGCCCACTGCTCCTAGCTACACAGCTAGGATGGGTTAAATGCAAAGAAAGAATTGCCCCACCGGGATTAATAAAGTAGTAAAATAGAAAAATAAAATAGATATGTATCAGGGGTGTTGCGATATACCGGTATTGATGATAGCTGTGATATTTAAAAAAGGGAACTATTGATATCATGTTAACAATACATATATGATAATATTATGTAAATAATGCAATGCCTCTTAAATAATTTCCATTTCTTTCTGTTCTCACTCCTCCCCCCACACATACACACACACACCCACACCTGACTTGACTCAGTAACCTACCTAGTGTGGCATCGCCCAAATTACTTTATCAATAGTAAGAAATATGATTCCGGCCATCAGTCTGTTTTCCACTCACCTCCACACACCCAACAGTCCTGTCACCTAGTGATGTGACTCTGAAAGACCAGGCCTTTACGTTCCTTTATGATGAGTGGCACAAATCAGCATGGCGACTGACGCCGGTGAATAAAGAGCAGGGAGAAGTTAGACCTCCACTTCCTCATCCTACCCAGGCCTTTATACCATGTTAAGTCCATGTTTGTTATATATTCGCATGTGTGTCCCCGTAAAAAATCATCTCCTCTCATCACCTCAAGGAATCATCTCCGGAGATTCGACAATGGCTTAATAGTCACTCACCACGGTAACCGTGAGTCCGTAAAAGCCGGGGGACCATTTGTCCTTTTTTTTTGTTTTTGTTTTCATTTTTTCCTCTTGACTAAGCTTTTGGGGTTTGTGGCTTTTGTTTGTGAGTTACCTGAACTGGACTGCGGTTGGGATACTTCCTTGTTTTGAGTTATGTTTGTTGGGTAACTGGGAAATCCCGAAGTGGAGTATTTCTGTTGCGTGAACTGAACTGAATTGAACTGATAGCGATAACTGAGAAATCCAGACGTGGAGTGTATTTATTTCATTAACTGAACTGAATCATATGGAACGTTTTTTGTGTTTTGCTCTTATATAACCTTTAAAAATTGACTGATGGTGTGGTTAATTTTATTTAAATTGGGTGTTTCGCTACTTTGCAATTAATTATAAATTTGTCTGTGTTGTAAAAAAAATATCCAGGAGTTATGTGTATTCTGAATGCATGTATCCTTTGTGGGGTTTGACATTGACTCAGACTGGTTTAAACTTGGTCAAGCCGCTACACTAGCTAGCTAGCTAGCTACTACCACAGTGTGTGGCTACTACTTCCCACGCAAAATCATGTCATGAAAAAAATAGAAAGAGGAAAACATTATGTAAGGACCTGGTCAGTGGACATTATAATCACGGTACAATCAGATGGTTAGTTGTCAGTCTGTGGTCTCACACACTAACTCTCTGTCCTGCTCCCACAAGTGGTTTTGTTTCAGGCGACATTGTATTGATGCAGATGTTAGGCCTCGTGGAACTTTTGTTCATCAGTTCATCTGGTTGTCTTTTCACTATCCATTAAGTATAACTGTTCTTTTAGTACACTTTTGTACAGTTATGGTTACAGACTCTCTCCACCTCCCTATACTCATATTTTGAGTGTAATTTATTTGCTAGATAGCCAAACTGCACAATTAACAAAGAATTTAACTGAAACGTTACTTTTTCTTTTCAAATTATCTGTAGATATCACAGTGAATATCGCTATCATGATTCGTTTGACCATGATAATCATGTAATGAAAATCTGATATCGTGGACATATATATATATATATATGTATATAAAGAGTGTAGAGAGTTTGTGTGTGTGTGCACTTTTGTGGCTGTCATCTTGAATGTTCTTCCAACATTGATACCTAAAGGGCTTGTAATTTCTCAAATTCAGCATCTGCTGTTCTCGCCTGCCTGTTTGCCGTTAACACACCAAGCTGATGGTACGAGGAGTCCGGTGTCTTCATCACATTTCATTCCCGGGGCAGAAAGAAAAGGTGCGCCTCAGTGCAACACTAGAATGGCACACGTTGTCCGCATTCTTTTCCTGGTGACACGTCTATCCTCTTTCCGATGTGCATCTGACCCCCCATACACTTAGATAAGCCCTCCCCGAGAAAACTTTAGGTCATTGGCTTGACCCTTGGGCCTTGTGGCAGTGGAGTGACTAGGCGCCTTCTGAATACCTCCTCAATTGGCCCTCTGCATGCTTAGTCCGCTTCCAAAGTGATGAAGTGGGGTTCAAAGGTTAGAGGTTGTCAGAGGGAGAAGGGTATCTAGGGTCATCAACAGTGGCCCAGGGCCAGAGTGGCCAAGGCCCCGGCGCCATACTGTTGGCTGATTGGGCTGCTGCAGTCGTAGGGTTAATAGGATAAGTGGCCTGCAGGTCAGTTTGACACAGTTTAATGCAAATTCTGCTGCTCGTCGTGCGTACTGTTGCCAGGAACAGAGTCTGGGATTTTGGGACGGCCAAAGATGTAGGTTGGTTGGTTTCATTTTAATCCAACTGCGGTTCAACAGAGACTATAAATGCATTCAGTGTAACCAAAAACTTGGTTTGTGGGTTTTCTTTTTCTTAACTCATGTATCATTTTGGAGTGTCGGTGTTGCTTTTATTGTTAGAATATGTTCCATTTGGTAAGATCTTCTCATTAGGATGGACCCGCTCGTGACTGTTAGCTGCCTGTGACTCCAGCTTCAACTGTGAGAACATGCTAGCACATGAACAGCAGCAGTTTTCAGAGTCTCAAGTGGTCTTGTGATTTCATAAATATGGATTGCCCTGCCAGTTTGATTTTTTTTTCTCTTCCTTTCCTTTTCTCATTCTCACCCTCACCCATACTCAAATTCATCATCACCTCCATCTTCCCGCTGTTTCTTTCTGGACGTGGCGCAACCGAGAATGCCGGCGTGAAAAGTCTGAAGAGTTTTTCGATTGGATGCTTTTGTTAGCTGTGTAATTATAGAGGTTTGCCACCTCTTTTCTTGGTCCCATGGAGTGAGTCAGCGTTTGTCATGGTCTGCCAACCTAAGCTGCTCAGCAGACATCCTCTAGGCAACGGCTCTGCGGAGCTTTGCGGCAGGGAGAAGTGGGCCAATTCACTGGCCTTAAGTATAATGGGAGGATCACTTAAGATGCTCTGATAGACACCGAATGTTCTGGAACGGCACCCGTTCTTTTAATGAGTTGGGAAAGAAAAAAAACCCCCATCTTCAATCATTTCGCTTGCCTGTGCAAACCTGTAGGATAATGAAGTGCAACTGAAACTGCGAAACCGTTAATTATAAGGTTGAATGTGTGAAAACAAGATATTTTGCACCTTTTCCTTAAACAAGCCCCATAGATGGGGCATATTAAGTGGGTGTACAAGGACAGTCCCTTTAATTAGCAGAATCAGGAAAGCATGTAAATCCTAGCTTTGTCAATGTGCTGCTTTTCTTTGAAAGGTCCAATTACAGCGCATATTGACGACAGTGGAGCACTCCACTGTATATTTAGATCCTACCCATTTTTTTATTTATTTATTTTGCAGCACACAGTGGGGACTTCAGAGACTTCTAATGCTCTTAAACTCTTATGTTTCATTATGGAAAATAGGTGACAAGTGGCTTATGAGCTGTTGCACTGCCTCAGACTTGGGGGTATCCAGAAGAGATTAGCTCACTTCTTAGGTGGTATTTTATTCCATTCTTGGGGGTAAATCTATAAGCCAGCCAGTCCCAGGGCCCTTGATGTTTTATGTGTGGGCTGTGGGGTGCATCATGTCCAAGTGTCCTCACACAGTGTGTATATGTGCATTTCTTTTTCCTGGGGTGTGCAGTGTGAAAATGCCATATTGTGTTGCAGGTTACTTCTCTGATATTATTTTTTCTCAAAAAAAGTTAAAGGTAGACTTTTTAGCCCACCATCCTCCTGACTGGTCTAAAGATGTGGTGGAAAGATGAATTTCTAAACTATTTTCTTATTTAGTCTTTTTTTTTTTGCACGTGGGTTGTAAAGTAGCTCGAGCCCATCCCACTCATAAATGTTTAGTATTAACCACTGTACCCAAGCCTAGATGGCTAATGCAAAATCTGGTAGAGAAGATGCAATCTTGGCATAGATAATGCTACGTACATTCAGAGACATGTGTCTATAAGAGTAGCAGAGACAGTTTGTGTGTGCGCTGCTGTCCATTTTGGCATATATCTCAAAAGCAAAATAGACCAAAATAAAATAAATAATACATAATAAAATAAATAAATACATAATAACAAAATAAAATAAAATGAAAATACAATTAAATATATAATAGAACATAAACCCTAAAAATAACATAAAAAATATTAAAATTTAAAAAAAACATAAATAGAACATAGAATGAACATAAAATGAGCATAGAGTACCAGAATGCTACATCCCTAGAGCTAGACATTTCACTATTGCCAGCTATTGGCCTATTAAAGGCCAAGATAAACGTCCGCTTTGCTATACCTCTTCTCACTTGATGCACGTTTTGGGTTCAAGCACAGCCTACCATTGAGTAGAAATGTCACTTGATTGTCCCTTGGCGCCGGTCAGGTCATGTTGCATATTGTAAAATGATGCTGTTGGCTCAGCGCTGTTTCAGGAAGAGGTGCAGGCTGGGGATGAGGGGCGGAGATAATCTTACTTAGTTTACCTTTTCACAGTTCACTTAAAGCTGTGTTCAAAAGTGAGGCGGTGAATCGCTTAGTTGCTGGTGTTAACATCTTGTGTGTGTATCCCCTTCTGTGTTTTTTGATTTTGCTTCCTCCAAGTAGCTCCGATGTGCTTAACAACATTGTAACTAGTATTTAAATATGCAATTCATCAATTCGTAATTTATCAAGGCAGTCATTACCAAGTCGCTTGTGTCTGGTATTCCACGTTTTATTAAATGAGGAGAAAACAGCTTAACATTGCATGAAAGCGGGAGTCTGCAGATCACAGTTCTGTGGATTCCTGCTTTCATGAAATGAAATGAAACTTCAGAAGTGAAACTTCAACGTCTCATTTCTGAAGATCCAGAAACAAAAATGGATGCGGTTCTCATCCATTTTTGTTTAGCAGGAAGTGAGAACACCAAAAATTCACTTTGTTATTTCAGCATGGGTAGCTAAGTAGTGAAATCTGATTGCTATTGCTGGCCTGAGATGTTGCTCAAAAAATCGTCCAAAAGTTCAGCATTGCTCAGTGTTTTACTGGTCGCCACCCTGCCCATAATGCCGACTGTCCCATGTTGCACACTCATATAAAATGAGTTGAGTCTGGTAGTGTAAAGAGCATGAATGAGACTCGCTAGCTGGTTGTCTAACAGGTCGGACTGACTGGTTAGCACAAGCGCCTGTGGTGCGGGTGACCCGGGTTCGCGTCCCAGCTACAGTGGTTCCCGCCCTTCCCCCAGAATTTGTTACATTGGTGTCAGAAGTGGGATGGTGAGACCATAAGGCCATCGGAAGCACGTTCGTCCAGAGGCATGAGGGAGCTGGTGTGCTGAAGTGTGGGGACGCACTTCCCGAAGGACGGGGGTAGTGTAACGAGCATGAATGAGTAGAATCGCTAGCTGGTTGGCTAACGGGTCGGACCCTTAAGGTGACTGGTTAACATAGTTGCGTGGGTCTCCCGCACCATGGGCAACAACGTTAAAGGGTCCGACCCACTAGCCAACTGGCTAGCGAGTCTCATGCTCGTTACACTAACAAGTTGCTGGGGTTGCTTTGTGTCTGAACAGAGTACAGGGGAAGTGTGCTAACCGTGTCGCCATTTAAGTTTCCAGTAACTTGGTAACTTTGGTGTTAATGCTGATCCATCTTGTCTTTTTTTTCTTTTTTTTCTAGATGCATCCTTTAGGACTCTGTAACAACAATGATGAGGAGGACCTGTACGAGTATGGCTGGGTCGGAGTGGTGAAGCTAGAGCAACCAGAACTGGACCCCAGCTGTCTCACCGTGTTGGGAAAGGTAAAGAACCAGTTAATTATTGATTTTGGAGCTGTTCTTCATGTCTCTGGGTGGTGTGGATTCATCATTGGCTAGATGTTCACACAACGTTTGACTCGAAACTACTTTGTTGGCCAGTAATTGGAATATCCCAGTAATACAGTCTGATTTAGAGATGTGTGGGCAATCATGAGAATAACATGGTAATTACTTCATACATAGTACACACACATCAGGACTTACTTCCAGTTGTAAAGGACAGCGCAGAACTGTAATGTCATGCTAGCCTCATGTAAACGCATTCATTTAATCATGTTACTACGATGAAGGGCATAGTATAAATAAATGTAAATCCTGTAGTCCGGGTGATGTTATGGGAAGGTTGTTTGGGTCCATTTAAACTAGCCTGGCCCTCAGGGGACAGTTTTCAAAACCCATGTCCAACTGTGGGTTTTGGGGTTTTGACAGCCGCTATCGTTGTTTACATCCAGCGTTCACGGGTTGAGACTCACTGGATGAGTTGTGGGTAAGTTACAAGGGAGCAACATGTCTACAGTTTATGACAATGGGAAAGTGATTGGCGTCTATTGTGGTCTTGAGGGGGAGGGTACATGTATTCAGTCAAACAACTGCAGTGCTCAAACTGACATCTAAACAGAACCAGATCAGCGCTCTGCGTGTTAATATCTTCACTGAGTTATTCTCACAATCAAAGTAAGGATCGTAGTTGTTTGTTGCAAACATGGTCGATGTTCTTCTGAAGTACAGACCATAAAAAACAACTGAAGGCCTAGTTTGTGTGCGTGGAAAACATTAATTATTTTGGACTGCAAAACCACACGAGGAAATACGCAGTCCATTCCGTACCATCTCTCTAAAGTTCACTCCAAGTTAATGCAAATTTTCCTTTTCCAGTAAATTAAAAGATTGTATGTATTATTTGTTTGCCGACGAGACAATTCCTGGTAGGATAGTTTTTTTTGTTTTTTTTCCCATTTGTCCTAGTTGGTGGTAAATGAGGATGAACCAAATCCATCCTGCATCTCCTGTCTCCTCCCTCTCTCTGCTCTTCTCCACCCTCCAGCCTTTCCCAGCACCCAGTCCCATCTGGAGTGTCCCGAGTAGTATTTTATCATGCTTTAATTAAGTGTTCCTCCTAATGGAATGTCCCAACACTCCCTGGAGAACCAAAGGGAGGAAGGGGGGGAAGCTATCGTGTCATTTATCGCGTGCATGCCCAGTGACAGAAAGGGAGCAAGCCATTCATAATTTAAGGAGCCCTTGTGCCGTATAGACATGCTAATGGTGCACTCTCTCTGGTGATGGCGGCTGCTAGCTAGGTAGTGCATGCACCAGGGGCCTGAAAGCTGACCTAATGTTCAGCTACAGCACTTAAACCCCTCTTTAACTGTACCTCAGAATGGAGAATTGTGAAGACGTGTGGGTGGCGTCGCTTTAGAAAATGGCCCCTGTGTCATTTAGACGTGTCTATGTTGGAGGAGCACTTACTCTCTCAGAGGACATTCAGCTGAGCTGGGACTAATAGTTTGGTCATAGGGGCAGTATGATTGTAGTTTATGATAGGTGGGAAATGATTGTCGTTGGATTTAGTTTGCAGAGAAAGAACCATTTTTTTTCATAAATTCTGTTTTTTTAAAAAAATGTTTTTATTATTAAGTTTGATGACTTCTTCAGGGTTTTTCTGCATTCATGAGCTTAGCTTAACCCCGCTGTGGCACATAGGCACCATTTGAATGTCCTCTGTATCAGTGGTTTTCAAACCAGTCCTAGGAGGTCCACCATACCAGCGGATACTGCTGGTTTCTATTTCGCCAAGTAGTTCATGTTCACCGGCTGCGTCAACTATTCCAGCTCTCTAATCAAGGGGCTTTTTAGACCTGAAACAAAAGTAATGCAATGAACTACCTGTCACAATACAAAACCAGTGGGGTGTCCGGGTAGCATAGCGGTCGTTTCCATTGCCCTACCAGCATGGGGATCTCAGGTTCGAATCCCTGTGTTACCTCCGGCTCAGTTGGGCGTCCCTACAGACACAACTGGCCGTGTCTGTGGGTGGGAAGCTGGATGTGGGTATGTGTCCTGGTCACTGCACTACCTCCTCCTCTGTTGGTCGGGGCACCTGTTCAAGGAGGAGGGGGAACTGGGGGGGAATAGCGTGATCCTCCCACGCGCTTACGTCCCCCTAGTGAAACTCCTCACTGTCAGGTGAAAAGAAGCGGCTGGCGACTCCACATGTATTGGAGGAGGCATGTGGAGTCTGCAGCCCTCCCCGGATCGGCAGAGGGGGTGGAGCAGTAACCGGGACGGTTCGGAAGAGTGGGGTAATTGGCCAAGTACAATTGGAAGAAAAAGGGGGGGGGGCAATACAAAACCAGCAATAACAGCAATAATAATAGGTGTGTAAGTCAGGAATACTTTAAGTAAGAATTCCAGCGTGGCACCATCTCCTGTGATCAGGGTGTTTATCTGTTAGTTCAGCTGATCCCATACTCATTTGGAGGAAGCTAGGACTCAAGTGTAGAGAGAATGAATGCTGCATTATTCATCGATGGATTAGCTGTTGATTTTAATGTCTAGAAAACTCTACTTTCTGCTCTCTCTTAAACTCGGCAAAGCACAAAGGCCAATGTGACAGCCATTTTTGAAAGAACAAAATTAGGTTTCATATCGGGGACCCTGCAGTCAGGATGGAAACTGTTAATGTGCTTGAAACCATGATCTTCTGACTTCCAGCCAGGCTCTTAACTTCTTGAGCCATGCGTCCCCCGTCCCCTGTTAATGTAACCAGAGCTATAATTGTAGGAGGAAAAGTATATTGTTGCATTTTGACAGACTTTCTTGTGCCCTGAACACAGCTGGGCACCGTTTGCTGCCAGCCAATTTTACCACGCCGGGCAGTTCATCCAGTGGCCCCGCATTGCCCGTCCACATGGCGGCCAGTCTCCCCCGCTGTTTTCCCGCCAGCAGGGCCACCATGCCCAGTCTGGCCCGGATACCATGTCCACAGGCGACCTACTGTCACAGCCATCTTGCTCAGCCAAGGCCTCACCCAGTAAAACTCCAGCACCCCCAACCCCACCCCCACCCAACCCTCCTCGCACCAGACTGGCTTATTGCTGGCTCGACGAGCCCACTCCAGTTCTGGCGCCCCTTTGCCACACACTGTGTCGGGAGTCTTGTCTGGTCAATTATGGAGTCCCTATGAACACACAAATCTGAGTTGAAGGAAAGAAAAAAATGCTGTTTACTCCAAGCCAAGTCTAAAAATAAAGTGGCTGTGCATGCCGGCCCCCAGCTGGGCTCAGGCCCCCTGGCAGGAGCCGGTCAAGATGCAACAACAGGCATTCCCTCCTGTAACTACCCCACCTTGGCTGAAGATGAGGAAGGTGTTTTTTTTTTTATACGTGTCCAGACGCACAGCGCGCTCTGGGTCGCTCGCTCTGACAATATGATTTAGGAACCGCTTCTGCCGAAGTCAAACCCAAGGGATGAGCCCCTCACTGTTCCCGAAGCTCCCCGAAGCTCCCCACAATGGGGAACAGAGCCTTCTCCTGCTCCGCTTGCTCCCAAATGGGCCCTCTTTCCTTTGTTTTAAAGCTGCTAGCCCAACGGTCTGGTTTTACAGCTCCAAGAGCCCAGCTTTGGTGGCCGGCTTGTAATATTGGTCGATTCTCGTGTGTTTTGTTCATTTCCTACCCTCTGATCTTTCCAGTTCGACAAGTACCTTCATTAACCTCATTAAACTATACAGTGTAATAAAGTAATAGTAATACAGATTAATAGTGAGAGCAACAATAATGATAATAAATTGATAATAATAGTCATAAAGATGGACTAGATTAATGCGGGAGGGGGCCGTAGACAGTTCAGCTGACGGGAGGCTGGAGCCTGCTCTCGTTGCTGCAGAACGACATCTCGAGATCAGAAGATAGTGAAAGGGGAAGGAAGGAAGGATAAGAAGTACAGGAAGAGAGGGAATTATATACGCCTCTGAAGTCCACGCACCAGCCTCACCAAAGTGCTGCCGTGTCACATATATGTACACAGTTTGTTCCTCCGCTTCCTGCCCGGTTCCTGTGAGAGCCGCGGGGCTGTTGACTCCTGACCGGGACCGCCACCTCCGTGTGCCACATGGGGAGATCCTCCCACACGCGGAAGAAACCGAAAGCGGATTGGCTTGCGCTGAAGTCGACCGAGTGCCACCAGGCTGTGTGAGGCTGTTTACTTCAGATGTGGCTCTGAGTCATGAAGACCGGACAGACCCGCTCTGCGGTGCGGTCGATGCCGCTTGTAAAGCGTCTTCAAGCCACGTGTTGCAAGTCATGTTGGCAAATCTTGGTGTATTATGTACATTTAACCTACAACTACAAGACAGATGCAACCTACAGTTGCATCTGTCTTGCATCATTTACGCCGACGCCTTACTCTTCCAGAACATTCCTCCCTCATCAGTGCTCTTCTTTGCTCTTTCTTTGTCACATGCCCTGCAGTGGTTTTTTTGGGGGGGTTTTTTTGGCAGCATCTCTGGAACATGAAATCATGCCACAGGCTTGTCTTCAGTGGTGCGGGCTGGTCAGGGTCTTTTTTGGGGTCTTTGCTTTCTTTTCATGTATTGCTACATGAACGGCCACGCATTGGCCCCGACGGGCTGCCCCCCCGCCCTTTCATCCTGCCGGCGCCGCTCCGGGCTCCCATGACATCAGCCCCCAACATGGGTGACTGGGGGGGGGCGGACAGAAGAAGAAGCTAAATGAGTCAGAGGACTGGGGGAGGTGGAGGGGATTTAGGCCTGCGGCAGGGTATGGAGGTGGATGTGAGATGAAGAACGGTGGTTGGATTCAGCTTTGGTGAGAATGTACCTACGGTCTTTGCGACCTCGGTATTTTGGTTGGTGCAAAGAAACCTCTTGGCTGGTGCGGCTTGCAGACCCGCCTCCTACGTGCTTGCAGTGTGCGGCCTGCCGCTGCCTTCATCAACGCTACCTGAAACACCGGCCAAGGACAACATTTCACAGTGACGGAGAGCAACTGGCTGCTGCCGCCGCTGCTGTGGGGACTTAAAATAACTACAGAACCCACTGAATTTGAAGCTCCTTATTGACATATCCTCCCCGAGACAAAGTTGGCTACTGTTGTTTGCCAGTGGCATTCTGCCTGAGAAGTTGTATCCTGTGATGGAGGCACTCGTTTCTCTCTCTCTCCGTCTGTCTCTCTCTCGCTCTCATATATATATATATATATATATATATATATATATACTACCCGGCTGCACAGTGGCGCAGTGGTTAGCGCAGTTGCCTCACAGCAAGAAGGTCCTGGGTTCGAACCCCGGGGTTGCTCAGCCTTGGGGGTCGTCCCAGCTCGTCCTCTGTGT